>NW_006801196.1:12215-17643 GCF_000485575.1 Poecilia formosa | reverse complement strand
TCAAGACAGTTTCTTGAAGAAAATGGTCAGAATTGTCCATAACTAGCAGCTAGGTAAGTGGTCCTCAAATCCAGGCCTGGAGGGCCGGTTGCAGAGATACAACTCTGAGATGTATCTCTGCTTCAACACACCTGAGTCAAATAATGAGGACTTTAGTAGAACTCTGGAGAACCTGACTGCACTGAGGAAGTGATTCAACTATTAGAGTCATTCAGGAAGTCATTCTCCACAAAAAAGAAAAAAATCTCAGCAGATGTAGGTAATGCCTGAGCATCAATGAGCTTCAGAAGTAATGAATTTTAAGTGATTTTATTTTAGAAGAGAGACTGACTAGAAGACGATGACATGTGACCCTACACAAGTCCAAACCAGAACTTCTGGAGGTCAGAGTCATCACCAAGTCCTGGTGAAAGTCCTGCAGGTCTGGTAGTGACTGGGGAGCTTCAACTTGAAGCAGCAGCTGAGACCCACCTTCATTAGGTCACACGGCACATCAATCAGTCAAGTCTCAAAATTCACCAATCCTTAGGCCAGAAGCAGCTTGTAAGTCAAGAAATATTTGTGTTTGCATCAAAAATACAAGTGTGAATCTCGTCCTGTGCATTTGTGCATCTTGATCTGTGCGTTTGTGAATTATGAGACTGTTTCAGCGCCATGGAAAGTTGACATTGTTTCTCCCTGCATCCAGTGGGTGGCGCAGAAAAGCAGGTGCTGTCATATGGGTCCCACTACAATCAATAGCCCCACAGGCACGCCCACTAGAAGGAAACAAACGCAACCCCTATAACACTTTCATTCTACTGGCTGAGACGGTTGCCACACAATGGTATTTTTTTGTTTAGAGAGAGCAGAAAAGAATTTGCAAGCGAGCAGAGAGAAGTTTTGAGCACAAGGATGAAGGTACGAGAGAAAACAGTGAATATTTGAAAGAGCGCAGAAGTTTTGAGTACAAGCACTACAAGAGTGATTCTATAATTGTAGATACATTTGATGTCCAGAGTCATTATTTTTGGTCTGGTATATTAAAATATTTCAATTTTTTAAATGTTTTGTAATTTATTACTCATTTTAATGGATCATAATATTTAACAAGTAAAAACATTTAAGTAAATACATTTAAAATTGTTTTATATAGCTGAAAAACCAAGACTTCTTGTCGTCCGAGTTGGGTACTGTCTTTTTTAACCTGAAAAATGATGCAAAAACCTATGTTTTATTATTTTTCTTTGGTGAATTTGTTTTTTCTATCTTTTTTTAAACTGCCTAAATGGTCAATTTAATAACATCACATTAAATTAACTCAAAATACCCTTATTTTTGAAAAAATATGTGTCCGAGAATTTTTTGTCAACTCTGTTACCATGTGGTTTTGTCCCCGTAAATCTGTGAAATTTCCTTCTACAGCTATATAAACTGCATAAAGGTAGGTCACTTACTTTTACTGAAAAGACCCCAAACACACAGAGGTCTATGTGCCATTCTCTGGGAAATATTTTAGTTTAAAAATCACAATCACCAGGGGTTATTGTTTTCAATGTTAATCTTGTTACCAAAGTATCATGAGAAAAATACCACAGATTTTTGATCAGAGACAAGTTTATTTAATGGTTTTTAAACCATTATCTCAGTGGTGTCATGTTTTTTCAGAATTTCTACACTCAAGTGGACTTTTTAATAAAAAATTTTAAATTGTCAATTCTGTTACCAAACAGGGTAACAGAGTTTTCAGTTCTAAATTATTCTGATCCTGTCAATTCTGTTACTAACACCAACTCTGTTAGGTAACAGAGTTGACAGGTTTATGACATACTTTCACAAAATAAAAAAAAAGAAAACTTGTCCAGAGCACCATATACATTGTTGGTTGACTTCTGCTGTGATTTAGTATTACTGACCAATTTTATTTCTAAAAGAATGATGGTTTTCAATGAGTTTTAATGAAAAACGTTTGACCCTATGCAAATAACTCTGAAAAGTTGAGTATGTTTTGATTTTTTAAAATGTATTTTTAAGTAAAACATCTCAATTTAAAGTATTGGGGTAGTAGGACACTTGGTGTAATGGAATAAAAATATTTTAGTCTGCTAGAATTTATTGTTTTTTTCACTCACTGTCTATATTGTCCGTAATAGAGTTGACATAACATAGCGCAAAACATACGTTTTTTCTGAGAAAAAATGATAAAATATGTAGCTAATGTTTGGCAATTACAGATTTTTTAAAAGTTTAATGCCTTTTCAATAGACTACCTAAGAAACTTTTTAAGAATTTTTTTTTTGTCATTTCTTGAAGTGCCAAATGTATCTCCAATTATAGAATCACTCACAAGTTTTGAGTGACTGCTTTCAGACTCAAAATGTGCGCTCTCGACTTATGGCAGTCAAATTTCCACATAGGTTTGGTAAAATGAGGATTTGAGGGCCTCCTACCACTCCCCATTAGTGGTGATTGTACTGCAGGTCACTATATTGTTCCACAAGAACTCGTGAGGGTGTTTCATTAATTTGTCAGGACACTCATGTAAAAGAGATCTTTGATGTCAAGAAGTTTTATTCTGTTTAAATAAAGGTTGAAGAAAGAGTAAGATGTTAAATGCAATCATTTCCTATCAAACCATAAACTAAGCAGTAAACATAACGTATAAATAGAAATACAAATGTTTAATCCCCAATAAATAGTATAATATTTACTTAAATTTTATATAATTTTATATATAAATTCATATTTAATAATATAATTTTGCTTTTGTGCTTTGTATCATCTTTTTCTGCTTCAGATCTTTCATGGGGTTGGTGTTAACGAGGAGAACCACTTCCAGCCCACCTATGTTTACCCCGAAGAAGTGAAATTTTTAATGCGCTCTGTTTTTCCAAAAGACATCTGTGACTACCCCAACCCTAAGCACAATCACGTGAGTTTTATCAATCAATCAGTCAGTCAGGTTTGGTAAATTGTCCACATTAAACACAGGAAACAAAAAAAAAAACAACAATAAATACACCCATAATTTACCAAAAAACAGAATAGGCTGAAGCCAAGTTTATTCTTGCCTACCCTATTTTATACAACAACCTACCAAGATATCTTCACAATACATATGTAAATCTACTTTACAGTGTAAGATGTTATCATTTTACATTTTAGAGCTTTTTCTTTTGGCCTTTATTTGATAGTTAATTGACAGGAAAGTGAGTAATGAGAGAAGAGGGAAGACATGCAGCAAAGGTCACCAAGGCCAGGAATCAAACCTGCGACAGCTGAGTCGAGGACTAAGGCCTCCATAAGTGGGTTGTGCTTAACCCCTGCACCACCACAGCACACCCAACATTTTAGAGCTCTTTTAAAGCTCACCAAGAAAGGACATAACTTAAAATCATCATTCAATTCATTCCACAGTTTCACACCAATAACTGAAATGCATCTAGATTTTACCTGGCTCTTCTCTTTTGCACATTCAAATATAAACAAACCTCACATGATATTTATTCTCTCTCAATTTAAATAATTTCTGAACACCAGAAGGAAGACTTTTGTTCAATGCTTCATACATTATTTCCAGTATTATTATATAAATTATATCTTTAAATTTTAATGCATTACATTGAATGAAGAGTTTATCAGTTGGTTCACGGTATCCCACCTTATTAATAAGCAACTTAACTAATATATCAGTTTGTTTTACTTGCATTTCCCCAGATTTCTGAACAATAAGACAAATAAGGCAAAACCAAAGAGGAATATATAATATGCAAGTCTTTAACATTTACTAAATCTTTTATTTTAAACAATATTCAAATAGTTTTTGCAACTTTATTTCTAATATTCTATGTGAGGCTTCCAACTGAGTTTATTGTCTATAATAATTCCTAAAAAATTTGTATCATATACTCTTTCAATTTCAACTCCATTGATGCAAAACTTTACATTATTATAGATCTGATTACCAGAGAATACCTTGAATTTAGTTTTTCCTTCATTTAATGACAACTTATTGTAATCAAACCATGTTTTCAACTCAGTTAACTCTTTTTCTACTGTTTTTATTATTTCACCCATATTTTTTCCAGAAAAAAATTAATTTGTGTCATCCGCAAACATTATAAACTTCAAAATATTGGATACTGCAAAACTATTGTTTAAGTAAAGTATAAATAATTTAGGTCCTAGGACTGACCCTTGAGGAAGACTTTGTGACTTTAACAACACAAAGTCTGTGACTTTGTGTTGTTATTTTGTACATATTGTAATCTGTTACTCTTCATTTTGTCAGGAAAAGTTCTAGTTAAAAATGATCTGTTACAAATATAAGTGAGAGGCTTAATAATACTAGAAATGACCTCTTTCATGATAGCCATGTCAATAACATTACAATCTTTGGATTTCTTATTTTTAAATGTTTTAACTACATCTATTACATAACTTTCACTCACTATTGTATTAATATTTCCAGTATTATCAAATGTATAATTATATTTTCCATCTCTAGCCTTTGGCAATTCATTGACTAAATTAGGACCAATATTAACACTTATTAAAGACTTCAACAATATCCTCTGTTTTTTCCCTGAATGTTATGTTTAATACGTATTGGAAAGTCTCTATCTTTGTTATTTTTAACAATACTATTAGTTATATTCCAAGTACCCTTAATATCATTACAATATTTTTGCAGTAGTCTATCATAATAATTCTGTTTTTGCTTCCACAGCAATGTTGTTAACTTATTTTTATATTTTTTATATTTGTCTCCTTTTTCCTGAGTTACTTAATGAAAAACTTATATAACTTGTTTTTCTTTTTACATGCTCTCTCCAAACTCTTTGTTATCCAGGGAGTCAATCTATTTTTGGATGTTTGTTTATGTTCTTTAAGGGGACATTAATAATTATAAATTCTTTCAAATATTTCCAAAAACATATTATATGACTCATTAACATCAACATAAACATTTTGCCAATTATAATTATTTTAGATACGTCTACTCATGTTTTTGCTTATCTGAGGTCATGAAGACATGTACCACTTGTACAGCCTAGAATGCCCATCACCACACCCCAGGGGCAAATCAGACACCTGGATTTCTTAGCATCGTAGCATTTGATGCCTTTAGCATGAGATGGTAAAGGCAAATATCTAGCTACAAGACGTGCTAACGGCACAAAATGCTGCAATTAAGTGCAGAGGTGCTCAAGCCAACAACAGCCAACCGAAACCCCGTGGCCATTCGTATAGCAAAACATACCTATGATCAGAAAATCCAGCAATGCTCACAATATTGTGATTGACAGGGCTAAGACCCGCCTCTAGGATCTGACTGGTTGTTTCTAGTTAGCACTGGGAGAAAGCAGAGGACCTCAAGTTTTTCAAAGATTATCTGTCTCATACCTTACTGTCACGACATAGTGACAGTTTCAACAAATATGTAAAA
>NW_006801196.1:0-11405 GCF_000485575.1 Poecilia formosa | reverse complement strand
GTAAAGGCAAATATCTAGCTACAAGACGTGCTAAAGGCACACACTGCTGCAATTAAGTGTAGAGGTGCTCAAGCCAACAACAGCCAACCTAAACCCCGTGGCCATTCGTATAGCAAAACATACCTATGATCAGAAAATCCAGCAATTCTCAAAATATTGGGATTGACAGGGCTAAGCCCCGCCTCTAGGGTCTGACTGGTTGTTTCTAGTTAGCACTGGGAGAAAGCAGAGGACCTCAAGTTTTTCAAAGATTATCTGTCTCATACCTTACTGTCACGACATAGTGACAGTTTCAACAAATATGTAAAAAATATATATATATTTATAAAAGTTATATATTGCTGCTTCAATAATGACTTAGATGGTTTGAGGCCCTCAACAACACTCTGAGGAAATTCTCTCCTCAACCAGATGAACAAATACTCAGACTTGAGATAACTGATGTTTGGAGGACCATGGACCACTGGAGAACAATTTTTTGTTTTGGCTCTGGTGGCCTTTATTTGAGAGTGGTTTGACAGGAAAATGGGTAATAAAAGAGGGGGAAGACATGTGGTAAAGGTCATCAGTCTGGGAATTGAACCTGTGACAGCCGTATTGATTACTAAGGCCTCCTGATGTGGGTTGTGCTCTACCCCTGCACCACAGACTCAACATGTATAAAGGACCAGGGACTGATCCTTGACACGCTTATGCAACCCAGTGTTAAAGACACAAGCAAGAATGAATACATATTAATTTCATATCTTATTCTACAATGAGATTAAAAAGTATAAACATGTAGATTTCATGCCTTAATTTACAATGATTTAACTNTCTGACTGGTTGTTTCTAGTTAGCACTGGGAGAAAGCAGAGGACCTCAAGTTTTTCAAAGATTATCTGTCTCATACCTTACTGTCACGACATAGTGACAGTTTCAACAAATATGTAAAATATATATATATATTTAGGTATATATTGCTGCTTTAATAATGACTTAGATGGTTTGAGGCCCTCAACAACATTCCAAGAAAATTCTCTCCTCAACCAGATTGTCAGGGACCAGGCAGTACAATACGCAGAACACAGGTAGTTGAATTAAAAAAAGGTGGGTTTTTATTTACCCAAAAATATGAACAAAGGTTAACATAACAATTAAACAGGCATGCCAATAAAAGAGGTCAACATAAATTACTAGACTAAGACATAACTGACAAAACAATAAACTGACCTAACTGAAATGACACAGAAGGGGATTTAAATACAGGTTTAGCTAAACCATGTGGACACAATAGGGGAAAACAAAATGGCTGCCACCTAACAATTAACACAAACAATTAAATAAACCCAAAAACATCCCCCCCCAGCATGACACGGGTGGTTCAGTCCAATGAGGCCATCAGCTGTACTTTAGGAACCTCAGCCCTTTGCTACGCCTTTTATCCACCAGGAAGGGGAGCCAAACACCCAGGTAACTCAAACAAAGAGAACAATATTAATACAACATAATTAAATTTCGACCTTGCATTGTTAATATGTGTGCACTCCATATAAACATTGGAAGGTGGAAGAAAATATAAAGAATACTTAAACTTACAAAACAAACTAAAGTGAAAAGTAACTATTGATGAAATGTGGATCTCACCCTGTGTGGCTTGCCATCACACAGATGAACAAATACTCAGACTTGAGATAACTGATGTTTGGAGGACCATGGACCATTGGAGAACAATTTTTAGTTTTGGCTCTGGTGGCCTTTATTTGAGAGTGGTTTGACAGGAAATTGGGTAATAAAAGAGGGGGAAGACATGTGGTAAAGGTCATCAGTCTGGGAATTGAACCTGTGACAGCCGTATTGATTACTAAGGCCTCCTGATGTGGGTTGTGCTCTACCCCTGCACCACAGACTCAACATGTATAAAGGACCAGGGACTGATCCTTGACACGCTTATGCAACCCAGTGTTAAAGACACAAGCAAGAATGAATACATATTAATTTCATATCTTATTCTACAATGAGATTAAAAAGTATAAACATGTAGATTTCATGCCTTAATTTACAATGATTTAACTGTGTTAGTTTTTAAAGTAATAAAGTTAAAACTACCCATTCAAATTTACAAGCAAAACTTTGACACACCCTGGCCTTTCTATATCCACTTTTCCATCTACACATGTACAAAGCAGAAATTCACAGCCATTTTGTTTTACAAAACTTAATTCACAATGAGGCATTCAGATTTTCGAGCACTAAAAGTAGTCACCAGCGGGCTATTTCACAAAACCAGGACAGCAGATTAAGCTGGGATTTTCTGGATATCCAAGCTTAATTAATCCTCAATTTAGTTTTACAGAAGAGGTAACACATAAGTTACCATGGCGATTTATTCTGTGAAGCTAGCCGGCTGCAGACCAGTCTAACAGCCAGGCTTAGTAAAGCACTGACAGATCAGAAACCAATGAGTTTTGCCCGTGATTCTTTTTTCTTATCTGTCTGTTTTGGTCTTTTTTTAATCACCTTGCATGAAAGTACCACTAGGTCATTTTGGTATTCCATCCGTCCATCATCATACACTCTTATCCCTAGTGGGGTTGCCAGGGGTGCTGGTGCTTATCTCCAGCAATTAACGGACAAGAGGCGGGGTACACCTTGCACAGGTTACCAGTTCATCACAGTGGTATTCAGTCAAATAGTGCTATTAGTTTAACATTGTAATGTTAAAAAATACCATTATTAATTTTAAAATGACCCATATGGACTCTGTTACTGTTCGATTGTATTTCTGAAGACCTCTGTTCTAGTTTGTCAGAAAGACCTTTTACTAATTACGCACTCAATCAATCTGATTAATATTGTACCAGGTGTTTTTTTTTTCTTTTGCATGATGTGCTTCAATTCCTCATTATCCTCAATCGAAAGATGTTCTGAGGTATGGTGTACGAAATTTATCTAGCGAAGCATCAGTGAACCTGTGATCAATCTCATTGGCCTCCTGAAGAAATTTTTTGATGCGCATTCACCTAAATTACTTAAACCTTGCTCGACAAGCTTCGGGATAAAGCCAGGATGAACCGAAGGTGCAATGTCAAAACTGGCTTTATCTGTTATCCTGGATTTTGTAATCCTATTTTTGTGGAACAGCCCTCTGGATTTAAACTCTACCAAGATGAGTATTTTATTGGTTTGAACAACTGTAAGTTACAAAATGCTTATGTTTTGTTTTTCATTTTTCAGGTGGTGTACATTACTATGGAGGATCTCCACAGCATACAAAACAATTAACATTTTTGCTTTTTCTCCCAATGTTGTTTTTCTGAATGAGAAGAAATGCTTGTTTCTATGGGAGAAGCAGTGTTAGTTACTTCAAGGTTTTCTTCTTGGCATGTTTTGATGTATTTCACCATACTACTTTTTAGTTAAATATAAAGAACATAACATAATAAGTATCACTAAGTGCTTTATGTTTCACCTTTAACTGTTTCTTTTTCTAAAAGATTCCTTCTGTTTGTATTTGAAATCAATAAAAAGAAAAGATTTCCCTGTAAAAATCATCTTACAATTTTGAAACATTAGCATACATTCACCTGCATGAGGAGCAGCTTAAAATAGGTTTATAGTTGATGTGTTGAACTTGGCTTTCGCAGCGCCTGGTCGTGCACCTGTGAATATTTATAACTCATCATCATGGTATGTATTTATACATACTCTTTATAAGGGCTCGGCTCCAACGTACACATTAACTGTGATTGCCGTACTACTGTCTTGGTTGGCAAGCACTTAACAGTATTGATAACGTTCAAAAGCATGACTAGAACACAGCCTTTATAGCCGTGCCCCCGGGTTTCTTGCATGTGACTACACACAGTGAAAGAAACCCTGGCTTCTTGTAGGTCACTGCTTTAAAAAGTACATGTAGTACACAGAGACCTCATAGAACANAACTACCCATTCAAATTTACAAGCAAAACTTTGACACACCCTGGCCTTTCTATATCCACTTTTCCATCTACACATGTACAAAGCAGAAATTCACAGCCATTTTGTTTTACAAAACTTAATTCACAATGAGGCATTCAGATTTTCGAGCACTAAAAGTAGTCACCAGCGGGCTATTTCACAAAACCAGGACAGCAGATTAAGCTGGGATTTTCTGGATATCCAAGCTTAATTAATCCTCAATTTAGTTTTACAGAAGAGGTAACACATAAGTTACCATGGCGATTTATTCTGTGAAGCTAGCCGGCTGCAGACCAGTCTAACAGCCAGGCTTAGTAAAGCACTGACAGATCAGAAACCAATGAGTTTTGCCTGTGATTCTTTTTTCTTATCCATCTGTTTTGGTCTTTTTTAATCACCTTACATGAAAGTACCACTAGCTCATTTTGGTATTCCATCCGTCCATCATCATACACTCATCCCTAGTGGGGTTGCCAGGGGTGCTGGTGCTTATCTCCAGCAATTAACAGGCAAGAGGCGGGGTACACCTTGCACAGGTTACCAGTTCATCACAGTGGTATTCAGTCAAATAGTGCTATTAGTTTAACATTATAATGTTAAAAAATACCATTATTAATTTTAAAATGACCCATACTGTCATGAGGTAGGGTGGATGTTGGTGAGGAGATGACGCAGGACCCAGGTTATGGTGATGATGACGAGTTTAATGAAGGCTCAAAACAGTCCAACAGGCAGCACGGCAGAGAGACAGGCACACAGCCAAATACCGGTAGCTACTGATACAAGACTGAACTAGGAGCTAAGCTAAGCTAACCGGGACTTCACAGTTCCACCGGAGAGCTCACACAACTACTGACATGAGACAATCGAGATTCGTAAGACAAACAAAGACAAGGACCCGACCAGAGACAAAGACAACAGGTGAACTTAAATACACATGGGGTAATCAAGGGAACGAGAAACACCTGGGAACAATCAACGGGCAGAGACAGAGACTCACAGGAAAACAGGATAACAAATAAACATGGAAACTACTCAAAAATAAACACACAGAAACACGGATCGTAACACATACAGACTCTGTTACTGTTCGATTGTATTTCTGAAGACCGCTGTTCTAGTTTGTTGAAAGACCTTTTACTAATTACGCACTCAATCAATCTGCTACTGATTAATATCGTACCAGGTGTTTTTTTATTTTTGTATGATGTGCTTCAATTCCTCATCATCCTCAATCGAAAGATGTTCTGAGGTATGGAGTACGAAATTTATCTAGCGAAGCATCAGTGAACCTGTGATCAATCTCATTGGCCTCCTGAAGAAATTTTTTGATGCGCATTCACCTAAATTACTTAAACCTTGCTCGACAAGCTTCGGGATAAAGCCAGGATGAACCGAAGGTGCAATGTCAAAACTGGCTTTATCTGTTATCCTGGATTTTGTAATCCTATTTTTGTGGAACAGCCCTCTGGATTTAAACTCTACCAAGATGAGTATTTTATTGGTTTGAACAACTGTAAGTTACAAAATGCTTATGTTTTGTTTTTCATTTTTCAGGTGGTGTACATTACTATGGAGGATCTCCACAGCATACAAAACAATTAACATTTTTGCTTTTTCTCCCAATGTTGTTTTTCTGAATGAGAAGAAATGCTTGTTTCTATGGGAGAAGCAGTGTTAGTTACTTCAAGGTTTTCTTCTTGGCATGTTTTGATGTATTTCACCATACTACTTTTTAGTTAAATATAAAGAACATAACATAATAAGTATCACTAAGTGCTTTATGTTTCACCTTTAACTGTTTCTTTTTCTAAAAGATTCCTTCTGTTTGTATTTGAAATCAATAAAAAGAAAAGATTTCCCTGTAAAAATCATCTTACAATTTTGAAACATTAGCATACATTCACCTGCATGAGGAGCAGCTTAAAATAGGTTTATAGTTGATGTGTTGAACTTGGCTTTCGCAGCGCCTGGTCGTGCACCTGTGAATATTTATAACTCATCATCATGGTATGTATTTATACATACTCTTTATAAGGGCTCGGCTCCAACGTACACATTAACTGTGATTGCCGTACTACTGTCTTGGTTGGCAAGCACTTAACAGTATTGATAACGTTCAAAAGCATGACTAGAACACAGCCTTTATAGCCGTGCCCCCGGGTTTCTTGCATGTGACTACACACAGTGAAAGAAACCCTGGCTTCTTGTAGGTCACTGCTTTAAAAAGTACATGTAGTACACAGAGACCTCATAGAACACAACACCTTGATGCTGACTACTGGCATCACTGACTTTCCTCTTCTTCCATTCACAAATGGAAGAAGATATTTCCCTGTAGAAATCATCTTACAGGGAAATTAATATGAGTTAGTTGAACTCATATTGGTTCAACTAATATGAACCAATATGAGCTTTTCATATTAGTTGTTCTTTGTGGTGAAGGCTTCAAGATGTCAAGGAATGGCACCACCCAAAGGGCAAACCCGGTTCTTAGCAGTTTGCTACAGAATCATATTACCACCAGTGCAGCACTTGCTTATTAATGCTTGCAGGAGCCCCTGCAGCTGTACAGCAGTATAAACTGAGAGATTTTCCTCAGAGTAAAAAAAATATGATAGTTATTGTTATGACATCTTCCATGCTCTTCCTCAGCATTACGCTAGACTGGGAGTGTTAAGCAGTTAAATCTAGTTAAAACATTTGTCATAAAGAATAGAAATGAAGCAAACATCACTTCATATCCTCCTCTGGAAATATCAGATAAAGCACCTGAGCCTTGGAATCAGTGTCCTCCTCCTCACATGGGTAGACTTTGATTTCCTGTCTTTATTATTTAGTATAATTTGTTGAAACTTGCAAAAAAAAGAGAGAGAGAGAGAGAGAGAGAGAGAAAACAAGTTATGTAGGCATAATATAAGTTTGTGTGTGTGTCGCATTGTGTGCGACAGTTGGGCCTTGTATAGATCAGATCTGAAACGCGTTGCGTTTGTGTGGCATTCAATGCTGGAACCCAGTATCCATCAAGCACAGAGAAAACGACCCAGCAGAAATCATCTGCAAGATCAGAGGTTATCCCACGGGTCACCATGCAAAGACACCCAATCTGATGCTTCAGCATGCTTTGTATGGACCCTGGACCATACAAATGTTTCAGTATCTTCTTTAACAACAAAGGACGAGGACCATCTGAGTTTGAAGGGACCTTCTGCAGCCTCAATCCCAGAAGACAACAGAGGTTAGATACCCCCAAGAAAGGAAGTCCAGCATGTTTGCAGCATGTTGGATCATCACTACTCTTTTTTCCCCCCATTTTCATTTAATTTCCTCCCTGCCCCTCATTTTGCAGCTGTTTCAGTCTCATTGTGATGAAATAAAACACTGTGGCTAGAGTAGCTAATTTTTAGACAAAGGTTAGTTGTAAAATATTGGACATGTGACTATTCCAGAACTAAAACAACTTAACCAAAAAGATTTGGTTCCTATATATGAATGTAAAATGACAACAAGATGTTATGAACAAGCAATACTCATGGTAACAATCCCGACAGACTGTTTTACTTCATTCAAAAGGAGTTTCTGACTCTGTTGCTGCCTCCTGCCTCTCAAACACTGAGTCATTATAAGGGGGATGATTGGGTAAGAAAGAGCGCTGTGTTGTGCCTTCAGAATAAAAGGATGCAAGAAGATTTCAAAATCAAATATATTTTGCAAATGCTGTGAAATACTTGGGTGGGACAAATGCACCTGTCTCCAATATTGGGGAGAGTCACATCTCTGCAATTCCTCCCTGGGTCCTACACCTATGCCAGACTCTCCATCCATGTCTTTATGGACTTTGCTTTTTGCTCTGGTGCACAGTCATGTTGGAAGAGGAAGGAACTATTCCCATGAAGTTGGGTGCCTGGAATTGTCCAAAATGTTTTGGTATGCTGAAGCATTCAGAGATCCTTTCACTGGAACCAAAGGGCTAAGCCCAGCTCCTGAAAAAACAACCCCACACTATAATCCCTCCTCCACCAAACTTTACACTTGGCACAAGTACCATTCTCCTGGCAACCACCAAACCCAGACTCGTCCATCAGATTGCAGATTGGGAATATATATCTGGCAAGAGGAGCAGTGGTGGCATGCTTTTACACCTCTGCATCTGACGTTTTGCATGACACGTGGTGATGTATGGCTTCGATGCAGCTTCTCCACCATGGAAACCCATTCCATGAAACTCTCTGTACACTGTTCTTGAGGTAATCTGAAGGCCACACGGAGTTTGGAGGTCTGTAGTGATTGGCTCTGCCAACCTTTTTACACTTGGCATCCACTGACCCGGCTCTGTCGGTTTACGTGACCTACTACTTTGTGGTCGAGTTGCTGTTGTTCCCAAACACTTCCATTTTCTTAGAACCCAGCTGACAGTGGAATGTTAAGGATAGAGCAAATTTCATGACTGGATTTGTTGCACAGGTGGCATCCTATCACAGTTCCATGCTGGAATTTACTGAGATCTTGAGAGTGACCGATTCTTTCACAGATGTTTGGAAAGACAGTCAGCATATCTAGGTGCTTAATTTTATACACCTATGGCAATGGAAATGATTGGAACACCTGATTCCAATAATTTGTATTGGTGAGCAAATACTTTTGGCAAAATAGTGTGTTACTGGATTGAACATTGCCTGTTAGCCATTACAGCTAGTGATGAGCACCTATGCCATTACTATTGAGTTGTGTCCACAAAATCGTACTGGTGCAATGCAGGATGAGCAGGAATCTGCCACAAAAAATCTGATTTCTATAAAATGTGGCTTAAGTTAAAGCTGAGAATGTCATAATGGGAGCAACTCGCTTGACCCAGACAAATAAAGTTTATTTTAAGTAGAAGAAGGATTGAGTGAAATGTGAGATTCTTGTCCTGGAACCAACAGATCTTGATCGTAAGAGATCTGAGGGCAGGGAAGATGAGAAATAAGATGACAGTTTGTAACGAGACAGAGAAGTTGAGTGGATGATGCTTACTTATTGGGATAAGGGTAGTCAGCCAAGGGTGAAAGGTTATGTCACTGGAGTCAGGGTTGCTTGTGGGGGGAGAAGAGGTGTGGTCTGAGTACCGAGGAGAACCAGAGGTTGCTGAAGACTTCAGGAGGATGTAATGTTGGAGGGCGGACAGGTAACAGAGCAGACCATGGGAAGAGGAGCGGATCTTCACCAGTCAAGGACTGAGAAATCCAGAGACTCTTCTTGATATGTTTTTTGTTTGGGGAGATGAAGGACTCTGACAACACAATGGGTAATTTCCAAGGTGCCATAAGGAGAAACCTGCAAGGAGGGCAAAAGTAAGCTCAGATTGAAAAATCACTGGAAAAAACTTGGAGATAAAGCTCAGAGGGGCACAGAGTACCATAACAGACAAACACTCATGCACTGAAGTGCTGGCAACCTGCTCCGCCATACTCAAAGCTGATAAGGCAGAATTGCTTGCAGGTGTGTGGAATCCAGACACCTGGACTGCCATCCAGGTGACTATCTGGTGGATGACTGAGTGAAAGCAGCTAAGCAAACCCCCACAAGGCCAAATTAAACTCCAGTTCCCAACAGTGAAAAGTGCCAATGTTTGGATATTAAAATTCTCTCTTGATACAAATCTATAAACAGTTTAGTTTCTGTCAGTTCTGTCAAGATACAAGAGAAGACTAAGCAAATTTCTCTTTTATATTGGCAAATGATTTAATATTACCTAATACCTGCTGTAGGAGTCCTGGCTTAAAATTGAACATGCTTTGTTGCCTATGCTTTATGAAACATTTTGTCCTATTTGATGATTGCTTTGAATATTTCTACAAACAAATTATATTAATAGTTGATGGGGGGAAAAAAGAAAAACAGGTGAAGACCAACCTAAAACCAGTTGTATTTGTCTCTTTTTTAACATCACATGGTGACCCTTTGCCTTGGCAAACCAACAAACAACAGCTCCAAGAGTGCGGAGTAAATATTACATTCAATTGTGCCAAGAACATAAAAAACACAAAAACATTTACCACACAAAAAAGTACATAAAAACACCAAAACATTCAGTCCACTGCAGATGTGTTTTTTATTTTTTTTTTATTTTTTTTTTTTTATGTTACAATCTTTAAGATGTGATTGCCTGAACAAGAGCGGTGGTTGATTAGGTAATTTAAACACCTGATAATAGTGGGTCACCTCATTTTGTGTTAACTGAACTGAAACACACCTAACTTCTCATCACAGGTACATATTAAGGTGAACTAACTTACACCCCAGTTTCTTTATATCCATCTATCCATTTTATGTACAGTCTTGTCCCCAATAGGGTTGGCAGGGGTGCTGGTGCCTATCTTCAGCAAATGTTTCAGGCAAGAGGCGGGGTCACCCTGGACAGGTCGCCAGTCTGTCGCAGTTTATTTATTTTTTTATTTTTTTAATTAAAATTTTTTACTGACCTACAAAATGTGATTCCCTTGGACCTTATTATCATGCTGTTGTAGCGTTGACAATTGCAGAACATTGTTTCTGTTTTTCAGATTCTTTGCTTGACTGTGTCACTTTCCCAACCCCTGATATTCCCGACTCAGTGCCACATCACTGAGAGGATTTGCCATTTAGAATTTTACAAAGGAATTTTAAAAAGCAGTCATGCAACAAGTGTTTATGCTTTGAACACAGAGCACTGCTGCTGCTGAGTTACTGTCCTCAAATAGATTCAGGCACATAAAGGAAAAAAGATGTACGAAACATTGGTGGGGACTGTCCCTGTCAGGCCTAAGTTGGTGGAGACATGTCCACACCAGTCCTTCAGAACGTTACACCTGTGCTCTGCTACCATTTATCTTGGCTCAGGGCCGTTGCAGAGACCTATGGAGGGGCAGGGGCTCAAAGTTTAAAAAGGGGCACATTGAACAACATACCAATAACCCATATTAATCAAGAACCTAATATTTAATCAGCTCATACTGTATCATTGTCATTATGTGGGCACAATGCAAAACAAATATAGTCTATGTTTCCTTGATAGGTATGAAGTTGCTGTTTCTGCTCCTGACAGTCCTGGAGGGCTGTGTTGATCTGAGACTGTAGTTGTTAAACAGACCATAAGAGAGAAGGTCACTGGTTATGTGGCATGTTATGAAATAAGTAAATTTGATGTTATTTTAACCCTTGTGTGTGCGAGGACTGAGGCAAATGATACAAGTGATACGGGTGGGGGGGTCGGTTGGACCCCATTTGTAAACACCAGGGTTAATAAATAACCCATACTACTTCTGTTTAACCTCCAACAACTTGGCTACAGACTGCTTTAAAGATCAAATAAGCTCTGAGAGATACAGAATTGTAAGGCTGAGAGATATTAAGGCAAAGAAAACTCATAAGATGCTGGTCGGGCCCTCCAGACATTCAGGGGCCCCTATTATAGTTGAATTGTAACACAGACCATAGATCTAAAC
>NW_006801195.1:17405-20621 GCF_000485575.1 Poecilia formosa | reverse complement strand
GGATGGATGGATGGATGGATGGATGGATGGGAACCAATCCCTTAAAAGCCAGGTGGTTCAGATCAGAGGGAGTCTCTCCCTCCTCTTGATTGAATGCATGTCATGCTGTAAAATGGATTGAAATGTTTGAAGAGCTGCATAAAGAAAGAAAGAATTCAGAGCTCTAAAATTGCTGGTTCCAGTCTGATCTTTGGTCGCAAACTAACATGTTCATCACCCATGATTCTTTACTTTTACAGGTTTTCTTGATTGCTTTGATGCATTTGTGAACACAAGAAGCTGAACAGCAGCATTTAGGGTCAAAGTGACTATTTTTGTTAGCAAAAGGCTCAAATCAAGCTACAACATTTAAACTATTAAACAAATGCAGATGTTACTCTCAATCAGCCTTGAAATAAATATGATGTGTTCCAATTAATCATTATATAATAAATGACAATATACAAAAGTTGATCTTCAGTGAAGCCCAGAGGTTTTCAAGAGGGGTCCTGGTGCCTATCTAAAAAAATATCTTTCATGACTGAGAAACACCGTCCTGTTATCATCTCAGACCATGCATTATATATATAATCCATTTCATGCATAGTTGGCAATGGACAGCTATCCAAAAGTAATTTTCTTGTGTTCATGTGGGTTTTTATTTTGTAAATGCAAACAGACCACTAAAGTGGACACTGGTGTAGTATAAAATACACTGCCATCTACTGGCCATCCACTGGAAGTTCAAAACACTTTAGTTAAATCCAGAATGGCAGACAGATGAGAAAGCATGCCGACCCACTCAGGAATATCCAGTCCCTCTTTCTACTGTAGAAACTCTTGCAGGTAAAATTATATTATGACATGAAGCAACACCTAAAGACTAAAACTATTGATGTAGTTTCCAAATAACAACTTTGTATTTGGAGAAATTACAAATGATCACCTGTCCACTAAAGTGAACGTCATGCATCAGTGGCAATATTTTGTCAGGTATTTACTGACATCATTACTCTGACTATAGATATACAATATGCAATATTTTTGTCTGTAGCTTGAAGATTTAAGAAAAACGTCCATTCTTGCCATTTTATTTTCTAACAAGGGTAGTTTTTATTGTGGTTCAGAAAGAACTTACTAAAATCCCAGCATTGTTACATTGATAAAAATAAAATTTACCAGCGAGTAACAGTTTGTGATTTGACTAATTAGAGACATGATTATATATTCATCTGCTTATCGGAAAATAAAAACATCTGTTTTATGTGGCTAAAACTTAGTTTGGTGTCAAGTGGAGCTAATGAGCTAACAAAGTTCAAAGTAAGGAAAACAAATACAAAAAAATAGAAAAAAGCCTTGTTGCCACACTATGAAAAACAAAAAGACTAATGTAACTAAAATGTCCTTTGTAAAAGAAACTATGAATCTTGTGATTTTATAAACAAGAAATGTTACAATAAATTCATAAGGAACGCTCTGTTATGGACAAAGGGACTCTTTGTCTTTTCTCTGTTTTATCTGCTCTCGTACACGACTACAGGCTGACATAACCACAACATTTAAGACTGACGACAGTCACAAGAAAAACTGATGAAGGCAGGAAACACATTGGAGAGGAAGCAGAATGAGGAGAAAATAAAGCAGAACTCGCTCTACAATCTTCACTTGGTGTCTCCCCTAAGGTGAGCTGAGTGGAGCTCAGCTGGACGGTGAATCTGCTCTGTATCTGATCCATTTGGGTGACGTGGAAACATTTGATGATTTTCTGCACTAAACCCTGTTTTATATTTAACCAACGCTCGTTATTTCTCAATGTAACGATGCTGGGATTTTAGTCGGGTCCTGAAACTGTAAACAAACCTGGGTGGTGGACAGAGGGGGAAATGGGTGAACTACAACATGTGTCTTGGTTAGTGATTCTGACAAACTTTATTCGTGCAACATGTCTTTATCAATACCAAGAGGTGAAATTAGTCATTTTAAAATGATGATTTTTCTTTTATATATTTTGTGTTGAACTGCCTGTTTTATCAAGATTTGACATAAACACAGATTTTAAAGAGATCACATGATCTATCATTTACACTCAACATATTACAGGTTTTTAAAAAAAAACTTGAAAGGACTTGAAATTCAACGTTTCAGACATGAGACTTTCAAAACACTGACTTGGTCCCAGTGCTGTATTAAAATAATTTTCAACATGTTGAACTAGTCCTTGACCAGTAGTGGGCTGCTGCATGAATGTGACTTAAACATAAAGTGTATTAAAACCATTTATTTGTTTTACTGTCTGCAGCCTTGCTGTAATATTAATTACAACATGCCACATGAACCATTTAAACATTTTTTAAATAATAATTCAAATATGTTCTGAACTCACAAGAAACTAAGTTCACTCTGTCTCAGGTAGGATCTTGACTTCATAAATTTCTGCACAACTGAGACTCCAAATATATTTCATGATACCCTGTTACCACCTGAGACTATGCATAATATATATATATAACACATTTCATGCATAGCGGGCAGTGGACAGCTATTCAAAAATAATTTTCTTGTGTTTATATGGGTTTTTATTTTGTAAATGCACACAAACCACTAAAGTGGACACCGGTGCAGCGTAAAATACACTGCCATCTACTGGCCATCCACTGCAAGTTCAAGACATTTTAGTTAAATCAAAACGCCGTTTGACAAGGACTCTAACCTTTCGGAAACAATGAGAAAGAGAAATAAAAAGAAATTAATAAATAGATAAAAAGAAAAGATAAAAACATTAAAAACATCGAACACATCAAAACCCACACTCTAACCTTACTTTAGCCATAAGCAACTCTAAACAGGTGGGTTTTAAGTTGAGATTTAAAGGCACCCAGTGTTTGTCCAGATTGTTCTTTTTTATCAGTGGTTTGATAACTGCTGTTTTCAAATCCTGGGGGGAAACACCTGAAGAGAGTGATGAGTTCACTATTTGGAGCAGATCATTGGCAACGACAGGCAGGACTTTCTTAAAGAAATGTGTAGGACATCCAGACAGCAGGAACTGGAGCTTAATTGACTTATAATTTCTTCAAGGGTTTTATAATGAAGTAGTTGAAATTGGGTCATTTTTCCTGCATTTGTTTTCTTTGGGCACAGCATTGGTACTGGCTTTGGAGTGGATGTGCAGATTAATCCTCTGATCTTTTGAATTTTCTCTGAAAAGAAACTGGAGAACTTGTTGCAGGCGGCGTT
>NW_006801195.1:12518-16454 GCF_000485575.1 Poecilia formosa | reverse complement strand
TTCTCACTTAAAAAATTATACGTAGGAGGCGCTGATTCAATTAGTACGATTGCTTCATTATTGTCATTCAGCCATGTTTCTGTCAGAAATAAAACATCAATATTATGCTCAGTGATGAAATCATTAATTAATAGAGCTTTAGCACAGAGAGATCTGGTGTTTAAAAGAGCCAGTTTAAGTGACTTGGGGGCTGAAAGTTCTTCAGTCTGAGGTTCCTTTAGGGAAGGGATCAGTCTGAGGTTTGAATTAAGACCGCTGCTTTTTGTATTTCTGTTTGTTGTAACTTTTCTTGTAGTGATCCGGACAGGTAATGTCCTGTTTTGCAGTGCCGGGGGGCCAGACACATTCTGGAGGAAGACGGGTGTGAAGACAATATCTGGACCCCGACATCAGACCTTAGAAATGCAGAGTGCTGGATCCTCAGGGAGGTCAGAGCCAGGCTCAGATTCAGGAAGAGCAGTGTGGTTTTCGTCCTGGTCGTGGAACACTGGACCAGCTCTACACCCTCAGCAGGGTCCTGGAGGGTGCATGGGAGTTCGCCCAACCGGTCTACATGTGTTTTGTGGACTTGGAGAAGGTGTTCGACCGTGTGCCTCTGGGGGGCCTTGTGGGTGGTTCTCCGGGAGTATGGGGTACCGGGCCCTTTGATAAGGGCTGTCAGGTCCTTGTATGACTGGTGTCAGAGCCTGGTCCGCATTGCCGGCAGTAAGTCGGGCTCGTTTCCGGTGAGAGTTGAACTCCGCCAAGGCTGCCCTTTGTCACCGATTCTGTTCATTACTTTCATGGACAGAATTTCTAGGCGCAGCCAAGGTGTTGAGGGGATCCGTTTTGGTGGCCTTAGGATCGCATCTCTGCTTTTTGCGGATGATGTGGTCCTGTTGGCTTCATCAGATCGTGATCTGCAGCTCTCGCTGGAGCGGTTCGCGGTCGAGTGTGAACCGGCCGGGATGAGGCTCAGTGCCTCCAAATCCGAGGCCATGGTCTTGAGCCGACCTGATCCTGGATAAGCAGAAGAAAATGGATGGATGGATGGATGGATGGATGGATGGATGGATGGATGGATGGATGGATGGATGGATGGATCCTCAGGGAGGTCAGAGCCAGGTGGCTTAGATGAAGTGAGCTCTGCTATGTTAGCGCTAAGGAGAGTCGTGCCGAGGAGAACCTGTTGATCTATTCCATCCGTGAATTTGAGAAACTTTGGTGCGGAAGACATTTCTTCATAGGTATCTTGTGAGTAAGTGTAGGAGCAGAAAGAGAGGGGGAAGGAGAAGGTAGGGGGAAAGGGGGAAGAGAACCAGTCGCTCTGTCCCCAGTTGATGTTTTATCAGTTTGTTTTGGGACACTTTGGTTCTGATAAGCGGAGGCTTCCATCCTAGTCAGACATCCTTGAGCCTGTTCTTCTGAAGCGATGGTCACATTGTTGTTCTTGTTGATAAAATGAAAAATGTTTGCAGTGAGCAGCCTTATTCCATGATTGTTAAGATTGCTTCCTCCTCTTCCAAAGAGGTGAAAGCGCTGCCAGTAGATCCAGAGGTTGTCGTTGAAGGTCACTAATCTGGCAGAGCAGGTTTTAATCAGCCATTTGTTTATCATGTCCAGCCTAGAATGTTTTTCGTCTCCCCATTGAGGAGATGGAGTTGGACCACTGAGAAATAACTTTGTTTTTAATTTTCCCATAGTGTCCAGAAGAATATTAAAGTCTTTTTTCAGAATCTCCGATTTTTGTTTTGCCAGATCGTTGGCTCCAACATGCACAACTAAAGTCTCCATGTTTGGCGGATCAGTGGTTAAAGAGAGCACTTTGCGAGTCAAATCAGATACAGTGTCACCAAGAAAAGAAACCACTCTCGTTTTCTTGGGATTGCAAACATGACTGATTCCATTTACTGCCTCATTTCCAACAATAAGCACTCTTGGCATACCTTTTGTTGTCCTGTTGGTCACTTTTTCCTTTGGAGCTTTGTGGGGTGGATGTGTTGGTCTAGCCTCATTGCTGATGTTTGAAGGTGGGTTTTCACTCAGAGGCTCAGGCTGGAGTGCAGAAAATCTGTTTTTCAGTGGGATTCCCACGGAGTCGGAATGTTTTGAGGCTTGGGCTGGTCGCTTTGTCCTTGGGAGCGGGGTCGGTGGAGCCGTTTTGGTTCCAGCTGCTTGTTTGCTGTTCTTTGGCGGAGCAGGTGTTGAAGTTGAAGGTGGGTTTCGGCTCAGAGCCGGCCACGCTGTTTCTTCCAGGTGAGGGGTTCTCCCCGTTAGTCATCTCATGGGATCTGCAGTGTGAGACTTTTGTTTCGGCTTGGTGCCCTGAGCGATCCAGGATGAGCTGCTTGGTGTGGGGTGTACGACCTCACCGCTGATTTGAGGAAGAGTTGTTTCATTTCCACAGGTAGCGTTGATCTCAAAGTTCACCTCCAGCTGTTGAATGTTCGTTTCTAAAAACTGAAGTCTTAGTAGAATACTGCTGATGTCCTTGGGGTCGGACGGGGGCATTTTGCCCTATTTCAACTTGGAGATGAAGAAAAGTAAGGTAAAAATAAAAGTGAGAAAATCTCCCGGTCCTTAGGTTTGAAGTAATCCAGTTATGATGTCGATAATATAAAATAACTATAAAAATTGTGACTTTAGAAATAATTCACAGGCAAAGTTATCAGTAAGGACGGGAGAGAGCAGGATAAGCTGTTCCTCCTTCAGCTGCCAGTGATGATTACCTTATGACATGAAGCAACACCTAAAGACTAAAACTACGTACTTTCCAAATAAATTACAAATGATCACCTGTCCAGTAAAGTGGACGTCATGCATCAGTGGCAATATTTTGACAGGTATTTACTGACATCATTACTGTGACCACAGATATACAATATGCACCATTTACAGCAAATATTTTGGCTATTAAAACAATCTTATATTTTAGTTATTAGCTTGAAGATTTAAGAAAAAATTCCATTGTTTCCATTTTATTTTCTAACAATGGTAGACTTTATTGTGGTTCAGAATTTTTTTTTTTACCTGCGAGTAACAGTTTGTGATTTGACTAATTAGAGACGTGATTACATATTCATCTGCTAATAAAAAAACAAACATCTCTTTTATGTGGCTAAAAGTTAGTTTGGTGTAAAGTGGAGCTAATGTGCTAACAAAGATTAAGTTAAGGACAAACAGAAATACAAAAATTGGGGGGGAAAAGCCCTGATGCCACATTACAGAAACACAAAAAGACTAAAGTAACTAAAATGTTCTTCGTAAAAGAAACTATAAATCTTGTGATTTTATACACAAGAAATGTTAGAACAAGATCTTAAAACATTGTACAACAGCATAACAATCCATATTAGTCAAGAATATAATAAAATATAATATTTAATCTTATCATACTGTATCACTGTCATCATGTGGGGGAAAAAGCTAAGCAAATGTAGTCTATGTTTCCCTGATAGGTTTAATGTTGCTGTTTCTGCTGCTGACAGTCCTGGAGGGCTGATCTGATCTGAGACTTTCTATCAAAAATAAGGTTTTTTTGTGGTTCATAAAAAGCTAATTTTCTTTATATTTAAATGTTTACATTACATATATTCATTCGAAACTGACCATGATGGACAGAGTGACTTTAAAATCCAATGCATTACCACCATCTGTCATGATGTGTGTGGTTGAAGTGTGGACCCAAATGCAGCAGGCAGGAGACGTAAAAGTTCTGTTGTAGATTTAATTCAAAATAAAACTTAAATAAAAACAAAGTCCAGGGAACAAAAATAAACTCAAACCAGAGACATGAAGAGACCAAGAGGAAACCAGGGAGAAGGGATGAGGAGCATCCCTTCTCGAGATGAGGAGTTTCTCGATTGATTTTCACCCAGAAAGCACATGGGCAAAACCCATGACTGAAACGGTCACTGGGACTAACTAGTATATATTCCATTGAGAGAATGTAACTGT
>NW_006801195.1:8979-10940 GCF_000485575.1 Poecilia formosa | reverse complement strand
GACTCTGGAGAACCTGACTGCACTTAGGAGATGATACAGCTGTTTGAAGTGTGTTGAACCAGGGAGACATCTAAGAGTTGCAGGACACTCTTAAAACTTCTTTTCTCTCCAGATTTCAACCTTTAAAATGTTTAATTATTTAACTTTTGTTTTCTTTGTATCTTTATTACAAATGTGATGTTTTTTTCTATTTATTGTTGCATTATGTGACTTCTGTTTCATTATTTTTGTGCACAGCTCTTTGGTCTTGTTGCAGTTTAAAGTTCTCTAGATCTAAATCAGGAATAGAAACTCCAGAGCTGCAGAGTTTAGATGCTGCATGTTCATTTCTGATGTAAAATATAAAGACAAAAACTGAATAAATAAATTACTTCTGGTGTTCCGCTTGTTATTTAAAACTCATGTTTTTAGAGTCAGTTCAGGGAAAATATCAACTGAACAAACGGAACCATGAATGTAAATACAATGAGCCAGGAAATGTTTCTTTTTCATGCATTTGATTTATTTTTCATTTCTGAGGTGAAGAGAAAACTCCATTCGGGAGGTGAAGATCAGGTGAGAAAGAAAACAACAAAATAATTAATTTATTCTAATTCTACAAACATGTGGATCAAACTGATGTAGATGGAATTATAAAATATGATGAGAATTGTATTTCATGATAGTTTGTTTTATTTAAACCCAATTGTTTGTTTAATCCACCACAGATATTTACACACATCAAGGATTACAGTTGGTTTCTGACATACATAGTTTGCTCCAGCAGCATAAATCACACCATAAATCTTGCCGTTGTGCATCGCTGCTCCACCAGAGTCGCCCTGTAGAAAAATTTATATCAGTATATTTATGTTGTAAAACAGAAAAGTCTTCTAATCACTGCAGAGAGTTATTGCAGAAACAAACTTACATGACATATATCCTTGGACGGTTCTGAAGCAAGGAACACGCGCGTAAATGTTTGATGGAGTTGGGAAACAGCAACAACTTTCATGTTGACACACTGAAGATGTGGTGCAATACTAGGAAAGGGCACTGTAGAGAAACATGAGAATCATAAACATGTTCTTCACTTGACCATCTCTGTAGAAACGGAAACAAAGATTTTATTCTCATAACTTCAATATTTCTCTCACATCGCTCATTATTGGGGCCGGTTGTCATTTCTCCCTCTCCTGCCAGATTAACAGTATCGCCTCTAAAACAAAAGAATAAAATGTAAAAATACAAGATAACAATGTAGAAAATTAATTGTTATGAAGAACAATGAAAGAACATAAAATGAATCCATGAAGGACTTCATCCACTGACACAGGAGTGTCCACCTCCAGTCCTCAGTGACGGTGTCCTGCGTCCTTTACATGTGTCTCTGGTCCAACACACCTGAGCTAAACGGGTTCTGGTTCTGCTGGTGGCCTGATTACCTGACTCAGGTGTGCTGAAGCAGAGGCAGCAGGACTGGAGGAGTGGAGACAGAAAACCTGAAGTCATGTTTTTGATCAGAGAAAGACTTACCTTCTAAGTTCACGCCTGCAGTCTGGTAGCTGAGCAGGTCGGACATCTGTTACTGGTGTCTGAAGCTTCAGCAACATGATGCCATGCTGGAGGCCATTGTGAGTATAAGTCACAGGTATGTCTTGGATTACCTGACTCTGCTGCCCAGCAGTCCGTGGATGAACCTTCAATATTGCTGTGTTAGTCCTGCAGTAAAGATTGGATTTTAAGGAACAAACAGAAAACCTGATCATCTGCAGATAAAACTGTCTTCAAGTCTCTTTCCTACCATCCTGGCTCCGACTTCCAGCACTGAGCTGAAGTCAGGATCCACTGAGGGTGGATCAGGGATCCTCCACAGCGGATCCTTTCATCACCATTGCTGCTCTCCAGCCGAACATGATGAAGACGCTCCCCGTCATCACAGTTTTGACCTCCAATGATTCTCTTCTGCCGAGAAACACCTG
>NW_006801195.1:3812-8887 GCF_000485575.1 Poecilia formosa | reverse complement strand
TTTCAGTCTGAAACAGAATCAGAGGGAAGTTTGAGAGTCACAGAGAGCAGCAGCCTCCCTGGAACCAGTGGACGTGTCTCCAGTGTCCCCAGTGTTTCCAACTCACCCAGCCCCAGCAGCAACAGCAGAACCTTCAGCAGAGCCATTGCTGGTCCAGCTCTCTGTCAATGTCTGCAGTCCTGCAGCAGCTTTTAAACTCTGTTCACAACTTCCTGCTGGAAAGAGAACCACCAATCACAGGACAGACACTGATCTGCGCTGTCATCTGCATACAGAGGAACTTTAATAACTCACTGTTCTAAAGAAACTTGAAAAAAGTTATTGTTCCATGACAGATTATTTCATTAATAACTAAACATTTCCCTCTTATAACTTAATCAGCCAAAGAAACAAGAACTTTTTCATTAACATTAAAAAATTGACTCAAAACAAGATTACAAAATTACTTGTAAGTTAGTTTTGCTTTATCTGAAGTGAACTGAGGTTTGAACTAGAAAATAGACTAAAAATAATTGGTAAATGTTCTGTTGTTGTAGTGCACAAGCTTGCAGAGAGATTTGCTCAAAGAAAAACTTGATTGTAAACTTGATGAAATAAAACAGATTTTCTGAAGAAAGAGTGACTCGTCCTTATTTTCAGGTTGATAATTTTTTTAAAGAAAAATCTAGAAGAATTCACATCTGCCTTTGCTCACGGAAGTAGGATCATTTTGTTTATTGTCGAGCTGTGAAAATAACCCTCTACAAACAGAAAAGGGTTTGCTTCTTTTATTTTGAAAAAGAACATTGTGAACAGCATTTGCATTTGTTGTAAATGCAAAATTATAACAAAAAATTCAAACTCACAGAAATTAACCTAGTTAAGTAAAAACAATTCTTATTTTTAAAACACATCTCAATGAAAAATATGGTAAAATTTTAACTGATGTGATTATATTTATGAAAGACATAGACCTCTTTCATCACCCATGATTCTTTTCTTTATAATTCCACCCATGATTCTTTTGTCAAAGTAACACATTTTGTTAGCAAAAGGCTCAAACCATGCCACATTTGAAATATTAAACAAAAGTGGGGATGCTGTGGTTTCGCAGGGGCAGAGACCAACCCATATATTGAGGCTTTAATTCTTGTGCTGGTGGTCGCAGGATCGACTCCCGGGCTGGCAACCTTTACTGCATGTGTTCCCCCTCTCTCATTACCCTCCTTCAAATAAAAGACCACTAGAGCCAACAAAAGCAAATATTGCCATCCATTAATTTTCTTAAATCTTTGTCTCCAGTGGAGTAAAGAGGGGTCTTGGTGCTTATCTCCAAATATATTCCATGACTGAGAAATACCGCCCTGTTAGTATCTCAACCATGCATTATATAAAAAAACCCATTTCATGCATAGCGGGCAGTGGACAGCTATACAAAAGCCATTTTCATGTGTTTATATGGGTTTTTATTTTGTAAATGGACACAAACCACTCAAATGGACACTAGTACAACATACAATACACTGCTTACTACTGGACATCCACTGCAAGTGCAAGAAAATTCAGCTAAATCTAAAATGGCCGTCAGATGAAAAAGCATGCCGACCCACTCAGGAATATCCAGTCCCTCCTTCTGCTGTAGAAACTCTTGCAGGTAAAAAATATATTATGACATGAAGCAAAGACTAAAACTACTTATGTAGTTTCCAAATAACAACCTTGTATTTGGAGAAATTACAAATCATCATCTATCCACTCAAGTGGACATCATGCATCAGTGGCAATATTTTGACAGGTATTTACTGACATCATTACTCTGACTATAGATACACAATATGCACCATTTACAGCAAATATTGTGGCTATAAAAACATTTTTATATTTTAGTTATTAGCTTGAAGATTTAAGGAAAAAATCCATTATTCCCATTTTATTTTCTAACAAAAATTATTATTTTTTTGTGGTTCATAAAAAGCTATTTTTCTTTATATTTAAATGTTTACATTACATATATTCATTCGAAACTGACCATGATGGACAGAGTGACTTTAAAATCCAATGCATTACCACCATCTGTCATAATGTGTGTGGTTGAAGTGTGGACCCAAATGCAGCAGGCAGGAGACGTAAAAGTTCTGTTGTAGATTTAATTCAAAATAAAACTTAAATAAAAACAAAGTCCAGGGAACAAAAATAAACTCAAATCAGAGACATGAAGAGACCAAGAGGAAACCAGGGAGAAGGGATGAGGAGCAGTGGCGACGAACCGACGAGTAACAGTCTGAGATTTGACTAATTAGAGATGCCATTACATATTCATCTGCTAATAAAAATACAAACATCTCTTTTATGTGGCTAAAAGTTAGTTTGGTGTAAAGTGGAGCTAATGTGCTAACAAAGTTCAAGTTAAGGACAAACAGAACTACAAAAAATGGGGGGAAAAAGCCCTGATGCCACAATGTGAAAAGCAAAAAGACTAAAGTAACTAAAATGTCCTTCGTAAAAGAAACTATGAATCTTGTGATTGTATTGACTAAAAATGTTACAAGAAAATCATGAGGAACACTCTGTTATGGACAAAAGGACTATTTGTCTTTTATCTGCTCACATGCACACAGCTGTACGTTCACACAGGGCCATGCAGAGACCTTTGGAGGGCAGGGGCTCAAAGTTAAAAAGGAAAAGAACAAGATCTTAAAACATCGTACAACAACATAACAACAACCCATAATAATCAAGAATCTGATATATAATTGGATCATACTGTATCACTCATCATGTGGGGACAAAGCAAAGCAAATGTAGTCTATGTTTCCCTGATAGACTCAATGTTGCTGTTTCTGCTGCTGACAGTCCTGGAGGGTTGATCTGATCTGAGACTGTAGCAGTTAAACAGACCAGAGGAGAGAAGGATACTGGTTATGAAGTTATGAAATAAGCTAATTTGCTGCTATTTTACTAAATAAACCCTGATAATATCTGACTGTTTTATAGCAACTTGGCTGCAGGCTGCTTTAAAGATCAAAAAGGCTCAGAGGGATTAACTCTACATCATTTTTCTATGTTGGCACCTCTGAAATCTAGAATTGTAAAACTGAGAAGTCAAGACAAAGAAAGACATTAGCTGATGGTAGTGGCCATACAGGGGCCCTCCAGACATTCAAGGGTATCAAATGTTGAATTTTAATACATATTATAGATGTAAAACTGTACCAGTCGTCTATTGAGAATGACAATGTCATTAAATGTTATTGAATCCATTCAGCAGAGAAAAAAATAAATAGTACATTTAGGATTTAATTATGAAGTTTAGTTTGTAAAAGTGAAAAAAATCATCTTGACAGTTTCATTGTGTTACCATGGCTACAATGTGGTGTAATCTTTGTGTTTGAGCTGGGTTTGTTCACAAATACATGAGAGCAAATAAGCAATAATCAGTGATTGATTTTAAACTCAGCCAATTAATCTCCCTATGACAGACTTCACTAAATCTATATTTAAACACAGTTTGTGATGCTGATGTTCTTGGTAGGATGGGCTGGGGAGCCTAAATCATGATTCTGTCTAAGGCCCCATATTAGCTTGGACCGGCCCTGAATGTACCTGGAATCCCCCCTATGCCAGTCTGCCGATGCTTTTGGGACATCTTGAAATGATTAATTGTGGGATGTTTGGCTTTATGTTGCAGTTCAAATTATTGCTACAGTATTTTCACTGATGTTTATGTGATATTTTGTGAACTTCAAATGCTATGAGCTGGATCTTCCTTAATCAGTTGAGGTTCTGCAGTAACTTCTACTTATAGCCTTGAACCTCCAGCTCAGATCCACCATCAGCACTGCGAACCGCCTGGTAGTAACATTAAGGTGAAGCAGAGAGTGAACAGTGAGCAGGTGGTGCTGAGGCTTTGAGCTGCGTTGCAGTGAGAGTTACGGATCGTTTCTTTATATCTGAAAGTCTAGACTGCCCGCTGCCCCCCCTCGTAGCTCCGCCACTGCTGTTGACCAAAACTCCCAGTATTCTACTGTATTTTCTAAAATATGGTAAATGCCTGTCAACTACAGCTGACGGTAGTTTACCATACTTCCTAAAATATGGTAAGATACCAGCAGCTGTGGTTTTCCCTTAGTAAAATTGGCCATATCCTTTTAAAGATGCTGACGGTAGAAAAAATTAGGTGGAATTCCCCTTTACCCAACTTCACCTTCGTCCAAGCAGCAGGGCCTACCATACAGTTCTCTAAATGTGACAAATCTATGGTCGACCTAAAATTAAATAATCCCAAACGCATCATTTAATCTAATTCTCTCATAACGATGGTGGCGTCCGCTGTAGGAGTTTGCCCTGCACTCTGTGGATTACCACATTTTTAGACTCAGTTCAGGGAAAATATCAACTGATCCATGAATGTAATGACAATCAGCCAGGAAATGTTTCTTTTTCATGCATTTGATTTATTTTTTCATTTCTGAGGTGAAGAGAAAACTCCATTAGGGAGGTGAAGATCAGGTGAGAAAAAAAATGAAACAATTAATTTATTCTAATTCTACAAACATGTGGATCAAACTATTGAAGATACAATTATAAAATTACATGTTAGAGGAAATTTGATGATAATTTTATTTCTTGATAGTTCTTGGTCCTCGGAAAATTTTTCTTCTAATCCAGTCCTTGTATTCACACACATCGAGGATTGATGTTGGACTCTGATATGTGTAGTCTCTACTACTAAAACAAATCACACCATAAATCATGCCGTTGTACATCGCTGCTCCACCAGTGTCAGCCTGTAGAAAAATATATCAATATATTTATCTATGTTGTAAAACAGAAAACTCTAATTGTTGCAGAGAGTTATTAAAGAAACAAACTTACAAGACATATATCCTTGTTTGGTTCTTCAACACGGACCATATGCCCAAATGTTCCAAGGAAATAGGAACCACCAACAACTTGCATGTTGACACACTTAAGATGTCCTGCAATGTTATGAATGGGCACTGTGGAGAAATATAAACATGTTCTATAGTTGATCTTCTCTGAAGAGACAGAAACAAAGATTTTATTCTCATAACTTCAATATTTCTCTCACATCT
>NW_006801195.1:0-2790 GCF_000485575.1 Poecilia formosa | reverse complement strand
AACTCTGTTCACAAATTCCTGCTGGACAGAAAGCCACCAATCACAGGATAGACACCGATCTGTCCAATCACAGGACAGACACCGATCTGTCCAATCACAGGACAGACACTGATCTGTCCAATCACAGGACAGACACCGATCTGTCCAATCACAGGACAGACACCGATCTGTCCAATCACAGGACAGACACTGATCTGCATTGTCATCTGCATACAGAGGAACTTTAACATGTCATCGTTCTAAAGAAACTTGAAAAAAGTTCTTGTTCCCATTGACAGATTATTTAACGAATAACAAAACATTTCCCTCTATTATAACTTAAATAATCAATGAAACAAGAAATTTTCATCAGTATTAAGGAATTGACTCAAAACAAGCAGCTCCTATATTTTGCTGCAAAGTTACTTTTATATTAGCTTTGCTTTATCTCATGTGAATGGAGAGATTTGCATTAAAAAAGACTAAAAATAATTGGTAATTTTTCTTGTCCTTGTTTTCAGATTAATGTTTTTTTTTTCTTTTTACCAAAATATTTTTATTGAGATTTTCCACTTGAGAAATACAATCATGTAATCTTCTGAACAACTTTTCCCTGTGACATAACAGCAATTATTCTTTCTCATATCAGGGAAATGAAAAACAAAGAAAGAAAGAAAAAAGAAAACAGACACACAGAAGAACAAAAAAACAGCTTCTCAAAAACAGGGATATTCAATCAAATTACAACCAGGTTATTTATAATTATACACGTCTTTTCAGCATGGCACACTGCAAGTTCCAGCAAATCAAAACTCAAACAAACCCTCTGCCAAGAAGTCTAAGTCCTTAATAAAATTAATGAAAGGACTCCAAATCCTTTCATAAAGATATTGTTAGTATTTCCTAATATATGGTATTCTTTCTAGCGGCAAATTAGACAACATCTGCCTTAACCACTGCATGGCACTAGGTCTGTTGACATTTTTCTAAGCCAAAGCAATAATTTTTTTGCAGATAATGAGCTTATATATGAAAGTACATTCTGATTTACTAAAGTTATGCTTCTCAGGGTATAAAGCTAACAGGAACAATTTAGATCCAGTGATATTTACTTTGAGAGAAATTTTTCCATTCATATCTTTCACCTCTGTCAAAAATGCATTGATTTGTCTGCATAAGAGTCCCTTTAGAATGACATTTTACGCAAAGATCTGGGATGTTATATTTATTTAAATGCACAGACGTAACATAAACACGCATTAGCCATTTAAATTCTAAGATGGTTATTTATGGACATTGTGTGTTTTTTAAGGTTTTTGTTGGCTCTAGTGGCCTTCATCAGAAAGTAGCTCGACAAGAAAGAGGGCCAAGTGGCAAATGTCGCCAGGCCAGGAATCAAACCTGCCACCACCAGCACAAGGACCAAGGCCTGAACACATGGGCTGCTCCTGCGCCACCAAAGCACCCATTGTGTGAGTTTTATCGCAAGCCCTCCCAGGCGAAAAAAAGTATACTTTAGTATATTTCAAATATACTTACATTTGTGAAAGTACACTTTAAGTATACTAAGTATTAAGTGTACTACCTATAAATACATCTGAAGTATACTAAAAGTATAGTTGTACCAATTTTGAAATTAGAACTTTAAACACACTTTAGCTGGCTCCTCATTAAAACAAAAAATACTTACACCATGAAGACGATGTGGAGGTTCATCCTCAGAACTGGTTGGTGATCTGGTGGAGCCAGAGCCTCTTCTGAGACATAAAAGTCTTTAGGTTTCCTAGCACCTGATCTCTCTGGCATACTCTTTCATCTTCATTTGCTTAAACTGCAAACATGTTAAGATAAAACAATGATGAACGAGTTATAACAACAACCTCACAATATCAAAGTCTAGCTCAGTGTTGTGGTACTCGAAATTGGTCTTGGTCTCGAGACCGGTCTTAAGACCATTTTTTGATGGTCTCGGTCTCGTCTCGGACTCGACCACATTTGGTCTCGGTCTTGTCTCGGTCTCGGGGGCTGAGGACTTGGCATTTTATTTCAAGACCGGTCGAGACCGCAACTGTGAAAATACCACTAAACGTGCAGCATACTGTCCAGTTTATTTGTTAACATCTTTGTCTTCAGTGGATGCAAAACGCCAATTAAAATCCAAGCAACTATGTGTTGCTTCGTTTTCACAGACGGTGGAGACAACATCTAACTTTTTCGTCACTTAGAAAAGTAGCTCAAAGAAGGTAAGATCCGTTGACGTGATGTTAGCAAAGCTAGCTGTACAGAGACACATAAGCATTCTGAAGTTGTCACTCACTGCGCTGAATTATTGTGCGGAGATGTTGACTGACTTGTCGCATATATGGGACAACGGCGCTGTGTCCAAAAGTCTGCAATATAGTGATGTGACATTTAGGAACAGTACGATTCATCTGCTCGGCTCTTTACTTATTAGATAGGACTGGAGTGTCGCTGAGAGCCGTTGTTCTATCAGATAGCCATACGCTGTCAGAATAGCAAACATGCAGTGAGTACCATGCCTGCGCATGCGTATTAAGAAGTCCGACCGTCAGAGGAGTTGTCAGTTCACCATACGCAGCAAGTTATGACGAAAATAAGTCATTAAATTGTTTTCAATGATAACTATATAGATATGCATGTGTTGTCATGGTTTCAAAGTGTATTTAAAGCAGGATCTGGCTGCAGCTGGAGTCAACTACAACACACGCCCGTGTAAATAAAACTAACTTAACCGCTAAGTCAGGATGCCATACAACTGTTAATAACAAAGTGAATAACCAAGTATATGAT
>NW_006801194.1:8872-17035 GCF_000485575.1 Poecilia formosa | reverse complement strand
TATGGTGGTGGGAGCATCGTGTTGTGGAAATTGGTGGAGTTCATAAAACAAGATGGTGTTTGATCGGCTCCGGGAACAATGTCTAAGACTTAAACCCTCAAAGTGCCAGCTAATGAGAAAAGAAGTGCACTACCTAGGTCATCTGGTATCTGCTGAGGGAATCCGGACTGACCGAGAAAAGATTTGTAGAGTGAAAGACTGGACCAGGCCAACACACCGCAGGGAGGTGCTGCAATCTCTGGGGTTTGCTGGCTACTACAGGTGGTATGTCAGTGGGTACCTCTGTCCTAGCAACTCCCTTATATCGGCTCACTGGTGGTGACCCAAGAATGAAGAAAAAAGGGGAAAAAAAGGGCCTGGTTTCTGAACCACCATTTTTATGGATAGAGGAATGTGAGGAGGCATTACTGGCCTTAAAGCACAGACTTACGACTGCGTCAGTGTTGGGTTACCCGGATTACAACCTACCGTTTATGCTTCAGACAGATGCATCAGGGGAAGGACTATATCTTTGGATTGTGGAACTTTGTAAAGTGTGTCCTTTGAAGAACGCCGTACTTGGCGTTTGTTACTGTGTGCTGGTAGTACAAAGGTCAGTATTTGCTCTGAATTCTAAAGGCGAAGTTGCTGCGCTGTCGGGTGGTCCGAATAAATGGTCCCAACCACGATTTCAACCACCGTGTGTGTCATATTCCTGTCTCGTTTCCTTCCGACAAAAACTCTTAAGAACACAAAATGCAGAGTCCAGGGAACAGCGAGGACTCATCTCGCACAGATTGGGTGCGAGATGATATATACATTGTTTTTTTTATTTTTTTTTTCACTGCAAACTGACACTTTATAACTTTATATATCAGGCTTCTTTAGAGTGAAGCCTTAAATTCTCTGATGAAATTTTGAATCTGATCAGAGAAATGCACCAAAGGAATTTGATTAACACATATCTGTATTTTATTCAATAAATTGTACAAACTACAAGGCATTTCTAGAAATAAGAATTGAAATTCAAACATTGAAATTATGTGACCCCCACATTGTTTATGTGACCAAAGAAAGTGTGGTCACATTTGTTTGGTTAAATTGTGATTTTAGTTTTGGATTTTTCCCTGTTTTGAAATGTTTGGGGCAATGTCACGCAGTAGCACAAATGCGCCACTAGATGGCAGACGTGGGACATGACGGGACTGACGGTGCAACAGTTCTGTGTGGAAAAATCTTCCCTCCATTCGGATGAGAGCTACCAGCACAGCATCACCTTCTCCCATGGCTCACTCGTTTCTCCTGTTAAAACAGGTTATTTAGATCTGCCCGTCTGTCCCTCTACCTGGGACCTGCAACAATTACAGCGAAGAGCAGACAGGGCCGGCCCAAGCCTCCATGGGGCCCAAATCAGTCTTTTGATGTCCGCCTCAGAGGCCACATTTTGAAAGGAAGTTGGACTCTACCCTTTAAAGTTTTAGGTACTCAGCATCATGGATGTAGCTTTGACTTGTTCGCGAAATTCACTGTTTCTTTTTGGTCAAATATCTCACGGCAAAATTAAACTGACGACGACCTACCAAGCCAAGTGTGTTTAAAGGGGAAAGGGCAGCCGCATTCAGTGTGGCCCACTTTCTTTTTTTTAACATCCATTTTTCATCAAGCTGTGTTTGCACCAGTTTCATTTGATTAACACTCAAGTTTCCCACTTGAAGAAAGTCATAATTCTGTTTTCAGCATGCAAAACATTCGTTCCCATTTTGTTTTTGTTTTTTTGTTTTTTTACATTAGGTCATGAATAAAACTGCTAAGCCTCAGATCAGACCACTACAAACTTTTCTTTGAGGTTCCGGAACCCATATTTTCAGTGAGACATCTCTCCACTGGCTTTCTTTCTTTCAAGGGGTAGAAATCTTCCCTTACTTACTTTGTTTCTTTAGGCAAGAAAAACACAAAACCACCACTATCTTCTGATAGTTACTTTCTCTCGTTAAAGGTGGAAAAAGATTAAAAATACCCATTATCTGTCGTTTAGATAGCTACTTTCTGTCGTTAAAGGTGGAAAAAGATTAAAAATACCCACTATCTGCCTGTTAGATAGTTACTTTATTTCGTTAAAGGTGGAAAAAGATTAAAAATACCCACTATCTGCCGATTAGATAGCTACTTTCTCTCGTTAAAGGTGGAAAAAGATTAAAAATACCCACCATCTACTCCTTAGATAGTTAAGTTTAGTTCACCAGGAATCGGAGCCTGCCCCAGCAGATATGAAAAAAACAAACAAACAAACAAAAACCCAATTGAGACAGTCCTCACCCAATAAATGTATTGAGGTTCTTATGGATCCGGTCCCCTCCAGCTCCCCTCGTTCAATTTGGAGGTGAACTTAAGACAAACTCCTCAGATTGGCCAATGCATTCGATCTCTTGTCGCCCTTGACCTCTCCACCTTGCTGGATCCTTTTCGTGACGGCAAATTGTTGTGGAAATTTTCCTTTAACAAAGAGTGAGGCAAAACTGTTTCAAGAACCAGACAAAGAATATATTCTTAATCAGTATTTATTCGAAGGCTCAACAGCGTTCAAACATTCACTGAACACAGTCAGGAGAAAGAGTCCCGAGCAGAACACAACTTACAGTTTTATAGGTAGAGGTTCATTCAGATCACATAGTTTGGTAATCTACTTGGTTACAGGACAGACAGCAGACTAGACAACACACACGTGTGTCTTCTTCACTAGGAGCCAGGAGAGATAAAGGAACAATTCAATGACTTCATTGTATTGCTAAGGCCAATGACTCCATTGTAATGTTAAGCTCAGAAAACCTGCTTCAGAAGGATCTTAATGATTCAGCTAATCATAGTAACCTTAAATTTTCCCACTACAAGCTCCACCAACCCCACGGACGGGAGATGGTCGGACCAGTCCTTCTGCAAAAACAGGAGTCTGATGGCGACCCCAAGGCGTCTGAAGGCCAAGTATGGTTCTGCCACAATCTCCATGTAGTCCTTAATTGTAGATATCAACAATGTGCAAGGTCCATGTTGTAGATTATATTTCTTTTTCCTATTTTGAGTACCTCACCGCAGTTACTTTTGGTCGTGTTCTTCTGTCATGATATGCGGTGAAGGTGGTGAGGCCGACTCAGCGGACCCAGGTTTTAGGGAATGAAATGATTAATTTAATAGTGATGGGCTATCTGAATCCAGGATTCAAGGCTTGTACCGAATAAAAAAGGGGGTTATCCGATGAAGCCCCGCTTCAAGGCTTGTGTCATCTTGTTGCGAACCACGTGACTGGACACAAACAATGCCTCGCATTACCTGGATCACGGGAGTGCTTCATTTTGCGTTTCGGTTTTCAAAGTAAAAGCGCGATGAGCCATGCTGCATCATGGGTTGTTGATCATTTGGTCGCGCATCAGAGGATATTTGTCTTCAGTGGCCAAAATAAAATGAACATTGACCAATATATTTTATGTGTATTGATGATGGCACCCATCAAAATGTAATGTTTGTTACTGGTTTTCTTAATTGTAGATTATGGTGTTTTTTATGACTTGGACTCTATAAAGTTTCACTATTATTTGTAGTCTGATTAGCAAAGATATATCAGTTTTCCACAGCAGAAACAGATTTAATCCTGTTGCAGTACTAAAATTCAACATGTAGCCAAATATAAGGGATCAGAGCCAATTAGAAATCCAAGGAAAAGCAAACGGCCCAACAGGCACTGCACTCTCAAGACACTAAAACATCAAATGTCTTTATTGTCAAATCTGTCTATGACATAAAAGAAAACTCAACACAACCACTGACGTTCAACATAAACCAGGATTAGACAAATCCTTTTAATAATTAAAACAGATGACAAATATGGTTTCATTGATTCTCCTGTTACTAAACATGAGCTTGATAAAAACTGTGACAATATTGCATTTAGTAATTTTTGGAAGTATAATCCACCTGAGTGACGAGGCTGTTAAAAAACTAATGACAGACTTGACAGCAGACTAGATGCGACAAGACAAGGACCCAGCAATGAACACAGGTGGGTTTAAATACACAGGGAGATAATCAGGAGAAACAACGGACAGCTGGGGACGATCAAATAGTAGATGGGACAACAAGGAGACTCAACAGAACACAAAATCCAAAATAAACACACAAAAAACCCAAATGACTACGAAGCCAATCTTATCCCCTAATCTTAATATTCATCAGCAAAGATTTAAAAATCAGCCTCCGTCCTCTTCTGCTCTACAGTGAGGTTTGACTGACAGACCAAACCAACAGGTCAGGTCTCCACATTTACAGTTAACAATATTCACCCCACTGTTTCAACTCACTGACTTTCTTGCTATATTTCAGACCAAAAGAAATGATTTCAGCTAAAATTAAAATCGGCAGGTCAGGCTTTTTAAAGATCAGTAAACAGGGATTGGCCAGAAAATTGCAATCGATGTAGCCCTAAACACATATTCATGAGATTCTTTGATTAAATAAATTTCTCTTAAGCGTTACTCCAATAGCTAAAAATTTTATTTATACCAGGTGAGTCTTTCTCCCCTGAGAATGTGGACCGGTACCGGTACTAGACTGATTCTGAGCCTTCAAATAATTTTAACAGAAGTTTCACATAACTTGGAAATTGATGTAACAATGTTTGTTTTAGCCACAAAATGATTCTGCTCAGCTGCAAACAACATATACTAACTACAGCATAGAGCAGCTCATCGATGCAGCAGCTGTGTAGCCTGACGTAAAAACCTTTTGCTACACAATGTCAAACATCAAGAAATTTTAATTATTGTTACCAAACGTTATCAAACACGACGATTTGAAGCCAAAAATACCTCAGAAATATACAGAGCCAAGCATGAGAATCAACTCATTTAAAGTTTAAACTCAGTGTCACACAAACACAAAGAGCCTAGCATAAATGTTTGGTTGTTGAACTGGACCGTTCCAGGTCGGTATCAAGCTAGTAGCTTTACTAATCTTTTACATTACATTACATTACCAAGGCACAATAAAACAAACCTTTATCTTGGCTTTTGTCTGATCTTTTTATTTTTTCCCTCCTTGAAGGATAAGTCCTTTTTTGAGACATCGTTTTGCTTTTTCTGATCGGAGCCTTGGATGTTTGGATGCGCTCTGCTCATTGCACAGCAGCTCATGTTACCGGTGACGTGTGCAGTGCCTGCCCTAAACGGCTGCTTGGTTTGCTTTTGCCTTGGGTCGGACCTGTCTACCACCATGCATCTTGCATATGCATCTTGCATCACCCACAATAGTGATGCTCTTATTTTTATCTGTCAAGTTCATAGTTGAATACACAAATTGTTTTTTAATAAGAGAAATGTTACTGAAATATATGGGAAGAAACTTGCATGAGAAATACACTTTTGGCACATCACCAAAACATGTGAGGTAATATATGCTGTGAAATAACACGTATGCATCATTATTTGTGATCTGGGTAATTTCTGAGTGAAGTTAGTGGACTATAGCATCAACAGCTACAGTGAGATAGATAGTTCTCAAAAATCAGACCAAACACACTGATGTAGGGAAACTGTGAGAAAAAACTTAATAATAATGTTTGTTTCATTTGGTAGCTGTTTTATTCCTTTTTAAAAATCTCTTACTTATTGTCTATTTAATGAAACTGAGTAAAGTTTCCATCACTATTGATATTAATCAAACAAAAGTAAAGACACTCAAGAGACTGAGTACATAAAGCATCAGAACACAGTTTTCTTATTCTGCTTTATCCTTGACCTAATTTTGCAATTCTCCATCCAGCTTCTAAAACAGAGGAAGCAGAACTCTATAGGAAAATGTGGAAGCAGATATTTGTTACATTGCTAACAATTATGTAAACAATCTATGCAAGTTGATTTGATCATCTATAATCAACTATACATGGGTTACTTTTTTTAAAAAATATCTGTCTCAGAGTAAGAAGCAAAATCTTAAGCAGCTTTTTCTTAGCAGTGCAATACAAAGAAGCAAAAAATGTTTGATGTGCAAGAGATAAATAGTCACACTTTAAATGGAAAAAGTTTAAAAAGAAAGAAAAACATCAACTTATTATCCACTCATCAGTTAGTAGGTATGAAATAAATGTGGATGAGAAATACTTTATTTGATGGGGTGTGAATAAGACTGACATGACACTGTCATAAACACCTGTCATGAACATGAGTAATTCATGTCTATGGGCCCCACAAGATGATAGATTTCTTCTTTACCAAGAAGACCAAGGCACTGTGCGCCTGTTTGTACACTGCTGCCTCTCACTGGTGGAGATGGTGTATTGCATTACTTTAGTATCAATTAATTTAAGAAATTAAAGACTAAACAAAGTGTCAGAGCAATATAACATCACCATGTACAGCTAATTTTTAAAGTTTAATCGGTAATTCTTTTCTAACAAATTCATGATTTCTTGGTTAATGTCAAGTTGTCATAACAAAGACAATTTGCATAATGTCAGCTTTGTATTAAATGTGTCATAATTTACCGAATGACACTTTACGACAGTCATAAATATTCATGAAGACTTATTCATGTTTACGTCAAGTGTTTACAACAGTGTCATGTCAGTCTTATTCACACCCCTTCAAATAAAGTGTTACCTGTGGAGGTTTTGGAAATGTTCCCAGCCTGTAAATTTCTGCACAGAACTGATGTTACAGTAGGCGGGAGCGAGGGTTTGATGACTAAGACTCTACTCTGCATAAATACAGCATCTACAACCCCAACCAGCAGCACAGTTCAGACAGGCAGCAACAGGGACCAACTTCCAAAACACAGAAGACATCACTGAAGTGGAAACTTGGCCGATCTTCTGAAATTTGTTTTTCTTTTGACTTTGGTTCACTCTTGATTATCTGTCTTTGAAGTTAGTTTTAGCATTTTTGTTGCATTTTGTGCCGCAGCAGAGCTCTCCATGAGGTGCTGTGCGTCAGTGGTGTGTTTACTTTTGGGAATAAGCGTGCAGAACGGATGGAGCCGTCCTGTCAAGTCAGTCGTCACCTTCCCAGGGAACATTGTCAAAAATGTGGCAGATGTGGAGCTGGCACAAGTGAGTAGCAGATGGCAGTGTTGTGGTCAAGATCACCTAACCTGAGACCAAGTCAAGACCAAGACCAGGGTGAACTGAGACCAAGACAAGACCAAGACTTTTAGAGTCAGATACCGAGTCAAGACCAAAACAATGTGCAATGTGCATGCTCGACGTGCTCTTTTGTTCTTGTGTTTTGTTTATTTGTTAATTTAAAAAAAAATCCATCCATACATTTTCTTTACACCCTTGTCCCTTAGTGGGGTCCGGAGGGGTGCTGGTGCCTAACTCCAGCTACCGTTCCGGGCGAGAGGCGGGGTACACCCTGGACAAGTCGCCAGTCTGTCGCAGGGCAACACAGAGACAAACAACCATGCATACACACTCTCACACCTAGGGGCAATTTGGAGAGGCCAATTAACCTGATAGTCATGTTTTTTACTGTGGGAGGAAACCGGAGTACCCGGAGAAAACCCACGCATGCACAGGGAGAACATGCAAAATCCATAAAGAAAGACCGGGGCCGGGAATCGAACCCAGAACCTTCTTGCTGCAAGGCAACAGCTCTACCAAATGCGCCACTGTGCAGCCCTTTAAAAAAAAATTACATAATTAAATAAAATAATCAGAGCTACTGCAGTGTACGCAGAGCGTTACAAGAACAAAGAACGGGCGTTCTGTCAGGTCAGCATATGCTGTCAAATCGTCATATGCTTAGGACGAACTCATGGCTATATCTGTCAGACATGTCATTACCACATGATTTTATTTAATCAGCAACATAGAATGATGACGTAGATCAGGGGTGTCAAACTCATTTTCATGGAGGGCCACTTCAGCATACTGGCCACCCTCAACAGGCCACATTGACGGTACAAATCAGGAGTGCCCAGGTTCAGTCCTCCAGACTGCAACTTTTAGATGCATCCCTGCTAAAACACACCCCAGACAAAAGGTTGACTTCCCTCATTACCAGCAACTCAGTTCTGTAGAGGCTTATAATGAGTCAATGATCCAGGTGCGATAGAAAAGGAACGCATCTAAAGTTGCAGATGGTAGCTCTGGAAAACTAGACTTGGACACCCCAAGCATAAATGTATGAAAATACAATG
>NW_006801194.1:0-8862 GCF_000485575.1 Poecilia formosa | reverse complement strand
GGGTCCTGCCCATGACGTCATGTGAGAATCACAAGCAAAACTTTGAGTCAAACAAAAACTTAGAATATCAAGAAAAGATTTCTAACATGCACAAATAAGTTTGTTTTGCAAAAAAAAAATCACTTCATGAAACAAATGTGTGATTTAAATGTTTAAAAAAGTTGTAAGCAAAACTCAGTAGGCTTTTCTCATAGTGACATGCATTAACAATTCAATTTTAGCTTTTGTTTTTTTTTTTCTTTTTTTCTGCAGTTCCACCTTAAAGTTTGATGCAGCTCTGCTTTCCTGAATGGACCATCTTCATCTCCACTGCAGCAAACAGGCAGTTCTTTTTTTTATAGATTACAGTCACCAAAAGGTTGCATTGTGCCCTTGTTTATATTTTTAATAGTGTAATTCTGTAAAGACAAAAATATGTAAATCAGAGCTAAACCACCAGCTCTGATTTACATATCTTGCTAAATTGCGGGTTTGAATATTGCAATACTTTCCTATAACAAAATACACCTGCAGAAAGAAATTACTAATAAAATATCTTACATAAGTGTAACATAGTTAATATTGTATAGAATTCCACTTGTCATTACTTCCAAGTTTGGGTTCATGTGAAAAGGGTGAGACAGCACCCCCTATTGGTGGTTGGCAGGATTAAATATAGTGAACATAGACATCTCGTTGCCAGTTCATGAGAGTTGGGCGCGAGGTAGGTTCACTGAGTTGAAGCTCCGGTAAAATGTTCTGTTAGCTTGTTGGTAACATGAAATACTGTTCCTCGTAAGGTGCTGAACCTGATTCCTGATCAGTCCATATTCTGTTTCGCACAGGTACATGTTGTATTATTTCTTTGTATTTCTGTCCAATGTTAATGTATTAAATACGGCTGTTGGCCAGTTCATGAGAGATGGGCGCGAGGTGCTGAACCCGCTGTGATGAACCTGATACCTGATCAGTCCATATTTTGTTTCGCACAGATAAACGACGTTTCATCTTATCCTGTCTCCTGGCGCTTATTTAACACAACGCAGAACTGATCCTAACTGATCGATCACGATTACCGAGGTTACATATGCATAGTTGTATGCTCTGTATAGAGATTTACCTTAGCTTTGATTGTATATTTCACAATTTTGTAATTTATCATTGTTTATTAAACTCAGAAAGCTGAGTGGCTTTGTTAATATTCTGTCCTAGAATGCGATTAGATGTGCCCTTTTTCTTTTTTTGAGCACCTGCCCCTTTAGTGGTCTCTGCACGGCCCTGGATGTTACAGTAGGCGGGAACGAGGGTTTGATGACTAAGACTCTACTCTGTATAAATACAGCATCTACAACCCCAACCAGCAGCACAGTTCAGACAGGCAGCAACAGGGACCAACTTCCAAAACACAGAAGGCATCACTGAAGTGGAAACTTTGCCGATCTTCTGAAATTTGTTTTTCTTTTGACTTTGGTTCACTCTTGATTATCTGTCTTTCAAGTTAGTTTTAGCATTTTTGTTGCATTTTGTGCCGCAGCAGAGCTTGCCATGAGGTGCCGGGCGTTAGTGGTGTGTTTACTTTTGGGAATAGGCGTGCAGAACGGATGGAGCCGTCCTGTCAAGTCGGTCGTCACCTTCCCAGGGAACATCGTCAAAAATGTGGCAGATGTGGAGCTGGCACAAGTGAGTAGCAGATGACAGTGTTGTGGTCAAGATCACCTAACCCGAGACCAAGTCAAGACCAAGACCAGAGTGAATTGAGACCGAGACAAGACCAAGACTTTTAGAGTCAGATACCGAGTCAAGACCAAAACCAACGCCCCGCACTACATGACACGATAAAATGTGAAATTTGATCAAAATTACTTTTCAAATTGATCTGAAACATCCATATTTCCATAAAAACACCTAGATATTAAATACTTAATGGATTTTACCAATATTAAAAGCAGAACACTCTTTGTTCTACTTTGCTTCCATCTCTGCGCTTCAAATCTGCGGTGGTCTCGTGCCATCCCTAAAAAGATAATGCCCTGGGCGTTTTCCCATATTGCTCATGTCAGAAACCACCACTGTCTGTACCATTAAACATAGCAATTGAGGCAATGCCCTGACGGTAAATAACGCTCTTATGAACTAGCAACAAGCAATAAGTAACCAACCACAAGACACTCACTGTGACTGTTCTCTCCCTCTCTCCCACTACATGACACCATGGCACGCATTACAGCTGCCACTTTAAACAAAAAAAATCATAGAGCAATGTGCATCCTCAACCTGCTCTTTTGTTCTTGTGTTTTGTTTATTTAAAAAAAATCCATCTATCCATTTTCTTTACACCCTTGTCCCTTAGTGGGGTCAGGAGGGGTGCTGGTGCCTAACTCCAGCTACCGTTCCGGGCGAGAGGCGGGATACACCCTGGACAAGTCGCCAGTCTGTCGCAGGACAACACAGAGACAAACAACCATGCATACACACTCTCACACCTAGGGGCAATTTGGAGAGGCCAATTAACCTGATATCATGTTTTTTACTGTGGGAGGAAACCGGAGTACCCGGAGAAAACCCATGCATGCACAGGGAGAACATGCAAAATCCATAAAGAAAGACCAGGGCCGGGAATCGAACCCAGAACCTTCTTGCTGCAAGGCAACAGCTTTACCAACTGCGTCACAGTGCAGCCCTTTAAAAAAATGTACATAATTAAGTAAAATAATCAGAGCTACTGCAGTGTATGCAGAGCATTACAAGAACAAAGAACGGGCGTTCTGTCAGGTCAGCATATGCTGTCAGATCGTCATATGCTTAGGACGAACTCATGGCTATATCTGTCAGACATGTCATTACCACATAATTTTATTTAATCAGCAACATAGAATGATGACGTAGATCAGGGGTGTCAAACTCATTTTCACAGAGGGGCACTTCAGGATACTGGCCACTCTCAACAGGCCACATTGACGGTACAAATCAGGAGTGCCCAGGTTCAGTCCTCCAGACTGCAACTTTTAGATGCATCCCTGCTAAAACACACCCCAGACAAAAGGTTGACTTCCCTCATTATCAGCAACTCAGTTCTGTAGAGGCTTATAATGAGTCAATGATCCAGGTGCGATAGAAAAGGAACGCATCTAAAGTTGCAGATGGTAGCTCTGGAAAACTAGACTTGGACACCCCAAGCATAAATGTATGAAAATACAATGCTAAAAATAAATTAAATACCTCATATTGTTAAATAACGCTTTGGAGCGTCTGGTTAGGAAGCACATTCAAAACCTTTGGTTGAAATGGCGCGATAAATTTAAGTCTCCATTACAGACCAGAGAAAACTAAAGAGAATGCAACGTTGTGTTAATCCATTTGAGGAGCCGGCAGTTTATCTTGGGGAAATAAATGTTGATGCAAAAGTTAATTAGACTGTAACATGCGCAGTCCGCTGCTCAACCACTGCGGACGCTGCGAAGAATTAAAAACCACTGGGAGTAACTCATGCAGCGGATTTAACAAATGGAGCCTTCTGGATTCACGTTATCCAGGAGAGCGGCGTTCTGGAGGAGCTGCAGACGTAACATCTGACCGTTTCGGAGAAGCGAAAACACAACCAAACAAAAATAAAAATCCTGGTAAAAGCGTACACCGGACCGCGCAGGGTTAAACACTCACAGAGTTCAATTGATCTGTTTGGATCAGACAGATCCAACTGGCTGATGAATTAGCGCAGATTTTTCTGCAGATGGGCCCCAGGAGAAAGTGCGTTCAGACCCCAGCGGGTGAAGCGGGTAATTTAAGTGAAGTCGCTTAATTTAATTTATTAAAAGTTATTGGGGCTACAGTCTGTGGTTTTTGTTACTACGGAGAAAAATGTAGATGCATTTATCTGCTTAATTTGTGATGGGATCTGGATTCACGGTGAATATTAACTAAACCGCATGCGATGTTAACAAATAAACTGGACAGTGTGCTGTACGTTTAGTGATATTTTCACAGTTGCGGTCTTGACGTCTTGAAATAAAATGCCTAGTCCGCAGCGCCCGAGTGCGAAACAAAGACTGATCTCAAGTACTACAATACTACCAGATGGTTTATTCTTCTTTTCATAGTCTGAGACTCCCAGAATGGAGTTTTAATAAAGTTGTTCAGGGGAAACAAATTACCTGAACAGAGACTGATATCACAATGTTAATGGAAATATTTACTTTCTAAATTAAAGCTACAGACGTATGAAAACAATTTATAAATGTGTGACATTACACAAATTGAGTATGGGAGTGTTTGGCTGAGCTCTGATGTGTTTTGTCTTGTTTGACAGAGTTATCTGAAAAAGTTTGGTTACATAGAGACGGAGCAGCACGGTGACTTCCGGTCCAAGGTGTCCATAGCAAAGTCTCTTAAGATGATGCAGAGACAGATGGGTCTGAAGGAGACTGGACAACTGGACAAACCGACACTGGAGGCCATGAAGCAACCTCGCTGTGGTGTTCCTGATGTGGCCAATTACAACATATATGCTGGGGAACCCAAATGGAACCATAGCGATATTACATACAGGTGAGTGGAAGGAAGAAATACTATGTGTCATTACATTAATGATTACAGAGTGAGATATTTTTTTCTACCAAATATGTTCTATTTGGTAGAAAAATAGAACATTTTCAATTTTTCTACCATAAAAACAATTGCTTGTTAATAAATTGTTTTTTAAGGCAGAGTTTCAGATTTTTTTTATTTTTTAAAATAGCACTTTATATTAAAAAAAGTTATAGATGTTTAGATGCCATTGGTTAATGCTGTGGCATGCAAGGGGAAGTTTAATGAGAACTTAAAATGCTTGAAGACATGCAAATAAAAAGAAAAATGAAAATTGACATACCCTGTGCCTCGTGCGATTTCACCAGATATGTTTTTGCTTTGGTAGGTTACATCTTTAATAAAAACCATTTCACAGCCTAAAATCAGAAGCAAATTATATCATGACATGTTGTGCTACACACACAACTATAGTTTCAGAAAACTCTCTCTTGTAGCTTGTGGTAGAAAATTACTATAAGTTAAAATCTGTTATATGAAATGCTTGTGAACTCTCACCAAAATAACTATATGGGTTACATGTACAAGGTTGGAAGTTGTTCCCCACAGCTGCATGAGAACCAGACTGTTTCACCCATTTGTTTTGAATTCCTTATCCTTGATACAAAACTCATGTGTTGACTCTGCTTGTTAGAGCTTTCCATCCAGAACTGCTTCATTATTGATTGTCCCACAAACTCTCTGTATTGTGCACAATATATGAATAAACCTAATTGAGTGATTTCACCTGAATATTGTTAGGTAGTATTTTTTTTCCACAACAATTTGGTGCCGTGACTCAGATCCCTCGACTGGACATCCGAGGACATTGACGAACAGCGTTTTGGTACCGACCTGGACTAAAAGTGTTGATAAGTTTCCATCAGACTGGATCAGATAGTCATTTTGAGTTCACTGTGTCTTCAGGATCCTGAACTATTCTCTTGACATAGACAGCAATCTGACTGATAAAGTCATTGCAAGAGCCTTCAAGGTGTGGAGTGATGTCACTCCTCTGACATTTACCCGCCTTCTTCATGGCAATGCAGACATCATGATCTCCTTTGAAACAGCTGGTATGTGCTCTTTTTTACATTTCTAAGTCAAACCTTTGCACTCTAACCAATTAAGAAGCTGAATTCTAAAAATCAAACATTGATGAGCTGCTTCATGATCTTTCTAGACCACGGGGATCCATACCCCTTTGATGGTAAGAGAGGCGTTCTAGCTCACGCCTTTTCTCCTGGTGAGGGCATTGACGGGGACGCCCACTTTGACAATGACGAATACTGGACTCTAGGAAAAGGACAAGGTAACTACACCTCAGAAATCACGTGCTTCTACCTTCCTCTTTCCTCTGGTGTTTGCACAGACTTCCTTTAACACACAATCCAATCTGTCTTCTCAGTGGTGAAGACTTACTTTGGCAGTGATGCAAACGCCATATGTCACTTCCCCTTCACTTACTTCGGGAAATTATACAGCAGCTGCATCACTGAAGGCCGTTCCGACAACCTGCCCTGGTGTGCAACCACAGCCGACTACGACAAAGACAAGAAATACGGCGTTTGCCAAAGTGAACGTAAGCATGACAAAAATGACGAGCCTGAAGTTATCCATTATGTTTATGAGCTTGTGAAGGAAAACTGGAACTCATCCAACTACACTTTCAACTGTAATCCTCACAGTCTTGTTCACATTTGACGGAAATGCGGATGGAGCCCCCTGTGTCTTCCCCTTCATCTTCCAGGGTAAGATGTATAAGAGCTGCACCACCGACAGCCGCATTGACGGACAACGCTGGTGTGCCACCACTAGCAACTATGACACAGACAAGAAATATGGCATCTGTCCCAAACGTGGTGGGTAACAGGAAACAATGCGTGAAAATCCTGCCACAGTGGCTTGTTGCTTTGTTTAACCACAGTTATTTTGTCTCTTTTTGTCCAGACACTGCTGTAACTGGAGGAACCTCGGAGGGAGATGCCTGCCACTTTCCTTTTCTGTACCAGGGCAAGGAATACCACTCATGTACTAGTGAGGGGAGGACAGATGGCAAATTGTGGTGTGCCACCACTGACAGCCATGATAGAGACCAGAAATGGGGCTTCTGTCCCAAACGTGGTGGGTAATAGGAAACACAAGGCATGAAAGTCCTACCACAGTGGTTTGTCGCTTTGTTTAACCACAGTTATTTTGTCTGTTTGTCCAGACTCTACCGTAATTGGAGGAAACTCAGTGGGAGATCCCTGCCACTTTCCTTTTGTACATAAGGGCAGGGTATACCGAAAATGTACGACTGCCGGGAGGACAGACTTCAAATTGTGGTGTAGCACCACTTTCAACTATGATAAAGACCAGAAATGGGGTTTCTGTCCTGACATGGGTGAGCAACATGAATGGAAGAATTTGTTCTGCGTTTATCATTTTTTGAGATTTATGAAATTTCTTACTGGCTATCTTCCAGGTATTAACCTGTTCCTGGTGGCTGCCCACGAGTTTGGACACTCCCTGGGTTTGGATCACTCCACCGTTAGAAACGCTCTCATGTACCCTCAGTACAGCTATGTGGAGGATTTCTCCCTGGATCAGGATGACATTGATGGCATTCAGTTCCTCTACGGTGAGCGGACAACTCAGTAATCTTTCACATTGAATCTCGTCAAACACATGAAAACTTTGCTTTAACCAAGAATATTCCCATATTTTACAGGAAATAAAACAGGCCCTGATTCTACTCTCAGCACCACAGAAGAACCGGACCCAACTGTTTCATCTGTAGTGACAACGCCATCCACTGTAGATCCCACCAAAGACCCCTGCAAGATCCACAAGTTTGACGCCATCACTGTGATTCAGAGATATCTGCATTTCTTCAAAGATGGGTAAGCAAATAGCTAGTTCTACTTATGTTCTAGGAACATAACCTGATGAGGTGGCAATCTTGCATTTCTGATTAACAGGCAATTCTGGAAGGTACGAAGCAAGGGAGACGGAGGTCGAAAGGGACCATTTTCCATTTCTCAGAGTTGGCCAGCTCTACCTGCTGTCATTGACTCTGCCTTTGAGGATGTTCCGACCAAGAATATGTACTTCTTTTCAGGTAAGGAGTGTTCTTTCCAGAGCTTATCAGAGCACTGAAATGTTAGACAAAGAGTTTTAATTATATTATGATTGTTATATTAGGAAGCAGGTTATGGGTGAACAGAGGAAGCAGTGTGCTCGGTTCCTACAGTTTTGAGATGCTTGGTTTGCCCCCAAGTGTGCAGAAGGTGGAGGGAGCGCTACAGAAAGGGAAGAACAAAGTGTTTCTCTTTAGTGGAGAGAACATCTGGAGGCGAGTAGAAATTGCCCCCTTTTTTAGACAAAATCTGTAATTTAACCCATCCTTAAACACATTTTGTGTTAAAGGACCAACAGTAGATCTCATTCTATCGCTGATCCCTACAGGTTAGATCTCAATACCAGAAGGATTGACAAAGGATACCCTATGTATATCAGGGCCATCTTTCCAGGTGTCCCAGATGATCCTTCTGATGTGTTCAAGCACAAAGGTAAACATACCTTCTATCACTAAGCTCAGGAACCAAAATCCACAACCCAGGTGCGGATCTACTGGGGTGGCATGGGGTGGCAGTTCCCACACCAAATGAGAGCCTTGCCACCCTTGATTCCACCCAAGTTGGCGACTATGAATTCAATAAATGGTTATTAGAAATCGGACATTAAGCGCACGAATCTCTTTTTTCCGACAACATTGAATGCAACACAATGTAACCTGACACCTACTGCTGAGTAGCGAGAAGTGCGAGAGACAGCAGCATTGATATGGATGGATATAAATTATTGGACTGGACATTACCTGACTTATCGTGCGCCACACCTGCGTCATTGCTGTCCATTGAGTCAACATTATGTGTGGTCAGGAAATTACCATAGTCACGCAAAGAATCTGAAAAATGGACGCAATATTTAGCGGTTAATTCAATCCTATGAATTAGATAACAATGGCTTCAGATTTAACAGGTGAGGAAAAAGTTTTAACTTAAAGAAACCATTGAAGAAATGAGCAGTGGGTCAGTTATACTAGCCTAACTGTTGCTAGCCTTCTATTGACTTTGATAACCTAACATGTGCTGCGCGGTGTGTTTTGGTTCCGTTAGCACTAAAACAGGTCAACCCGCCCACCAAGTCATCAGTAGAGCAGCTGTTTAAATCAACTAATCAACCACCACTGTGCTCAGGCGAAACCTTAATAATGACAATATAGACATCAAGCCTGACAGTAACAGACTGAATGTTCTGTTTTGGTGTTTTTGC
>NW_006801193.1:0-17086 GCF_000485575.1 Poecilia formosa | reverse complement strand
AAAGGTCAGGTTTAGGCTGTAGAAATGAATGGATGTCAATGGAAAGTCCCCACAAAGATAGCCAGACAAACATGTGTGTGTGACCCTGTGTGTGTGTGAGAGCCTGTGTGTGTCTGGATCCCTTTCAGAGGATTATCTGAAAGGGATCATGTGGTTTCTGAAACGGTTTATTCAGATTTCATTTGGTCTTGCTCGGAGCAAAGCGTGGGAAGCGTCACATCAATGGTCGCCTGTCTCACCGCCGCCTGTCTCCGGACATCACGGGGGCCGGCTGCAGCTTCCGGTTCCCCCTGGGAGGAAAACACCGGACTGCGGCGCGGTGCTGAGCGGTTAGTGGAGGCAGTGAAGATATGGAGAGAAAATGGTCTCAAAATACCTGTGTGTGTAACAGTGGATTTGTAATACATGTCAGCATCTTTGTGTGTAACTTTGGAGAGTTGTATTTGTGAAACATGATTTGTAAACTGTAAAAAGAAGATTTGCGCGTAGCTCCGGGTTCTTGTAGATATGTGGTCAAATGGATACACAAATATTAAATGTATTGTTCAGGGGCCGATGAAATGGGCTCTTTATGGATTTCAGACACAAACACAGGTGAATCTGAAGATTCTGTGTGAACCTTAGTCCAAATCATTATTTATGTTGAGTTTGGAAAGTCTTCAGTTTGTTTGGTGAATAAATGTAGCAGCAGGTGATGATCTGCAGGTCCAGGTCTTCATACTGCTGAAGCAACAAAATATGGTTTCAGACCAACATCCAGCTAAATTACTGATCGAAGGTCGGTACATTTGGAAATGTGTATTAATGATTAACTGGTAGATGAACTCTACCTGTTTTCTACTCTGATCTATTTGCCCTATTTAACCAAACTCTACGTAAATTAGCTGTGTGTCGATGGAGGTTTTGACATAAACATAAAAACAAAAACACAAAAAGTTTTGTGTTTGCCAGCATTAAGACGTGAACTGGTGCAGGCCAAAGCTTTTCTAACCATATGAATGTCCTGCTGACAGTAAAACCCAGACGATCCGCAGCACTGCAGAAGAACTGCATGATTATTCTGCAGGGTGCAGGTGGGGGGTTCACGTCCTGAAGATAAGCAACGACTTGCTGGGGTTATAGGTTAGGTTGAAGACAGACATTAGCTCCCACTAACAGAAAAATATGAGGAGGACAGAGCATCAATCCACCAGACTATAAAACAGGTAGAGTTCATCTACCAGTTAATCATTAATACACATTTCCAAATGTCCCGACCTTCGATCAGTAATTTAGCTGGATGTTGGTCTGAAACCATATTTTGTTGCTTCAGCAGTATGAAGACCTGGACCTGCAGATCATCACCTGTTGCTACATTTATTCACCAAACAAACTGTGCTTCCGTTCCGGTTCCGGTCCGGTCCGGTTCCGGTGTTTCCAGCTCAGAAAGCGGCTCTAATCGTCGTCGCCAACCAGAGCCCGGCTTCGTTCAACGCGGCGGTCCAGGAGCCGTCGGGTCAGGGCTTCCAGGTCACCGTGTCTGACCTTTACGCCATGAACTTCAGAGCCAGCGCCACTCTGGATTACATCATCGGTGATGTCATCACACAAGTGATGTCCCGGCCGGAACACAGTGCGCTACATAATAAAACATAAATTAACGAACCTTCAAGGCAGGAAAAGTTTCCTTGAAGGATTTTAATAATCGAGGTACTCGAATCATTCGAGGAATCGCTTCAGCCTAGCCTCTATTAAAATCATATATTAATGACGTCAAACTTTTTCTGCCGTATCTCAGTGGTTAAACTATTGGTATGTTTGTAATTTACTTTCAACAAATGGAAACCAAAATGGCTTTAAGGTATGAATATTCCTCATCCGCCTCACCACAGGTCATGTTTCCACTGAATGCAGCTAAATGTGACTCAGATGAGTGAAAGTTGAACAGCAGGACTTCAACTCCGGTTCAGGAGTTCAGGGTTGGTGTCCTCCAACGTTGATATGTCTCTGCTTTAACACACTGATCATGAGGTCATTATCAGGACCTCAAGCAGCCATTTGATCCAGGTGTGTTGGACCAGGACATTTCTAAATGTTGCAGGACATCGACGCCTGGATCTGGGATCCTGTTAGAGAGCCAGTGTATTCCTGCAGCCGCTCCATCGGATCAGAGGGTTGATGAGATCGGAAAGGTCCTGATCCTCCAGAAACACCTGACCCGATCGGTCCTGTGTGGAGGGAAATATAAGATGTTATTTATACACAGAAATTCAATTTATTAGAATTGAAAGGCAATTAATTTCACTTATTTATATTCACCGGGTAAAGGCAAATCAGAATATATCACACATTACACAAATACTATCAATCAGCAAAGAGACGTAGGAATTAGACTGGAACCTGTAGGGAGAACAGATACAGTAAGAACCACCGTAAAGATCATTTTCATGGATTAAAGACATTCTCTTCATCTGCTGAAGTTTTGACACTAAAGATACTAAACTTAGCTGCCAACAGCTAATTAGCATAGCTCACATTAGCTCCCGCTGACAGAAACATACGAGGACAGAGTATCAAACTACCAGACATTTAAAACCTAATCTGGAATAATTTAAAATGACTTTTTGTCTCATTATAACCGGAGAGCAAAGCCTTCAGGTTCCCTCTGAGGACAGACCACCGGGACGCCCCTTCTTGTTTTTCCAACCAGCGAACCATTGCGCCACCTAGTGGTCGTTTTTAAACAATGTAATCTCATCTGTACCGCCCAAAAATGCACAATATGTCTATAAATATTTTTTGTATTATAAAGAAGTGCTGAGATATTCCGTTTTCCAACGACATAACGTCTTTGCCACTTCGGCACAAATACAGTGAGAAACGTTCAGAGGATGAAAACACTCAGAGCAAATATCAGATGACCCAGCTTTCCACCAGCATTTAAACGCACCACTTACGCACAAATGTGAGGCTGTCTGAAGCGTGAAATGAGTCTCAAAATCCTCGTGTAACTTAACCGGATCTGTGTGTGAATGCAATTTAGTGTGTGTGTGTCTGGCGACTCGTGTTACTTAGAGAAGGTTTGGATTCGTGATTATCATATTTGTGAGGTTGAAGTTAAAAAAAATCTGTGTATAAATTTAACGTTTGTAGAAATTGTACTTGTGTGTGTGTGTGTGTGTGTGTACGTACATTTATTTTTGCATTTATAATTTCTTAATATTTGTATATGCATTTGACCTCAAATCTAGTACCGGGAGTTATGCACAGTCAGTCCAAACAGTCCAAAAGAGCAGGAAGCACAGTGAAAGCTAGGCTAACACTAAATAGCAACAGACTGGATGCACGAGCTGAGCCGACTCAGGACTAGACAGTACGACTGAGAATACCGGACAGGCGACAGGATGGACAAGGATCCGACAACAGGTGGGCTTAAATACACAGAGGGCAATCAATTAGACGAGACACCTGGGAAACAATCAGGGAGCAGACAGGACAACACAGGGGCTCACAGAACAGAACTAAAAATAGAAAACTAAGAAATACACAGGCAGAAACCCCACACCTGACATGCTCACACGGTTTACAAATCCAGTATTACACAGGCACTGGTATTTTGAGACTATTTTCTCTCCATACTCCGTGGTTAAGCTGATGGTCTTCAGCAGAACTGAAGCGTTTCTGTAATCAGACCATCGGGACGTTTTCCTGCAGTGACAGGACAGGAATGTGTCCCATCGCCTCAGGGATCGGATCTCCTGGTTCTGGTCGGGCTGCAGGTCCGATACCAGCAGCTGAGATCCCGATCAGTCCCAGATTATCATCCGCTCAGCATGCTTATTGCCTCATGCTGTGATTTATCAGTTTCCTGCTGGCTGGTGAAAGAGAGAAAACCCGGGACGGATCCGTCCAAAACCTTCATGTTTGGTCTGATGAAGAGTTTGGACTTTGTGCCCGTCGGCAGCGGCAGCATCATGCTGGATCGGTTTCACTTTCCAAAACAGAGAGCATTATGAGGAGAGAACATTATGCAAAAATACTGAAGTTATTTCAAGACGTTACCAAAGAAACTAAAGGTTGGATCCAAATGTGTAGTCTTAAAGTGACAGTATGTAACTTTTTTAAAAATATGTTGTTGTTTTTTTACATATTAATTAAATCTGTCACCATGTCATGACAGTAGAACCTGAAACATTTAATCTGGAAAAAATCTATTCCACTGTGCCCTTAAATCTGCAGAATGCATTACTTCTGGTCGGAAACAACCAATGAGAGCCAGGAGGCGGGACTTAGCGCCGTCAATCAGTCTCCTTTATGCGCTGCTCACACTCTCCCCCACACAGCCAGTACAGACCTGAGACTCCCGGTTTGCTGAAGCTGTGCTGATGGAGAAACAACCTGGAAGTCTTTATCTGTGGCTACGCTAACTAGCCTGCTAACTAGCCTGTATCTTCAGTGCAGAGATCAATCGAAAAGTGCTAGCAGCGTGTACACGAGCATGATTGACACTAATTTATAAAATGTATTTTTACATTTTTATTAACTGTAATAATACTCAGCTCATTTTGTCTTATTTATGTCTTTAAATTAGATATTTAAAATTTAGGAATAGCTAGTTTTCTGTGTTTACAATAGAAAAAAGACAAAACAGAAATAATTAAAACAATAAACTGGAATATTGTTGGAAAACCAGTTTATTAGGAATTTTATCACACAGACACACATGATGAATTACACACAGATGGATGTTTGAAAACTTTATTTTTGTTAATGATTTTCCACTTAGAGTTAATGAAAATAAAATTAGAAGATTACATCAACGTTAAAAAATGCAGTTTTTAAAATCATAATGAAAAGTATGTTTAAAATCTGCTTAAAGTTTTATTTTGAAAATATTTGGCAGACGTAACTCATTGGGATAAATATTCTAACTTGATCCATATGACTGTATTCTTTTGTAAAACAATAAAAATAAAATTCAATAATATCCATTTGTTCACATCCCTGATAATTAATGGAAACCAGCAGATTATTTAGAAAAGAGCCAAACATGTCAGACCGGTGGAGAGTTATTATTATTATTATTATTAACCTGAATCAGTGACGTCACCAGCCTGCAGTAACCATGACGCTGCAGAAGGAAGTCTAGCACCACCTGGTGGACAGAAACCAGAACTTTAAGTTTCTAATCTGCTTGATTTTGGGTTCATTCCCAGATCAGTGTGAAAATGACTCTGATTCGCCAGAAACCAGCAAATAAAGATCAGATCTTAAAGTTTGAGGGCAGAAGGTGAGATGATGGCGCCACACCGCTCTCTGTCCCACATCTCAGCTTCTTGAAGGTCAAACTCTTCATCCGCCGGCCTGCAGAGGAAACGCCAAACAGGAAACTTCTCAGCAATTTGTTTTCTCACTACAAGCATGTTGATTCCTCTGGAGGTTCATGCTGCTGCAGATGATGATGATGATGACGAAGAGGCAGGGGTCACTCATCTGGTGACCTTCAGCTCTAAACCTGGAGGGAAACCTGATGACCTCATTCAGGTTCTGCTGAAATCTGTTGAGGAAACTCTCCATGATGTGGGTCCATTCTGAAGAACAGTTCCTCACAGAACCAACGTTCTTCTGGTTTCTAAACCGGGCCTAAACCAGGTCTAAACCGGGCCTATACCTGGCCTAACTATACCAGGTCTAAACCGGGCCTAAACCGGGCCTAAAACACAAAACACCTGGAGAAAATGTCTGAGACATCAGCAGATTTGTTACATTATGGTTTCCTTACATTGTTTCTTCTTTGTTCTGTTTCCTGTTCTGGTTTGTAAAACTTACAGCAGCCTAAAAATGTGCGCTGGCTCCCCCCAGAGGGCCACTTCTCCTAAATAAAGAAGCACAGAAGCCTGCCACACTTTTCAGTTGAATTTTTTCTGTCTGATCCAGACGAAGACCTTGAGGTTTCTCTGTTGGAGGCGAACAGCGTGAAAAGGTTCAGGGGTTTGTTTCTTCAGCTTCTGAAAACACCTCGGGTGGTTTGGTAACCATGACAACAAACAGAGGGGCGAGACGTTTCTTTTGCGCTCGTATCAGTTCAGCAGAAGCGACTAAAGCTGCCAGCAGACGGCAGGAGAGCCGATGAGCAGAAACACATCAAATCATGTTTCTCGCTGAGCAAAGTTTTGCTGTTTCTGGAAACAGATGAAGTTCAACAACCCGAATGTAACAGAGCAAACAGTGTCATGTTCATGAAGGTGACAAGTTAAAACGATTCAACTCTCCCAGTAGAGTCCAGAGTTTAAGCTCTTCCTCTTTCTCACTGTCAGCAAAACACCGACTTCGTTTCCTGACAAAAAGTGAGGTGAATACCAGGAGGAGGAACTTTCCCTGCAGCAGAGAAGCTGATAAAATGTTTGTTTTTTTCTTCATGAGAAGGAGAAAGCTGCAGGACAAAGAAGGATGAGAGAGAAAATCCCCAACCAGCTGATTTCCAGCATCATGTCTGTTATCAGAGGTCAAAGTTCCTGAGTGTGCAGAGAAACGTGCTTCCTGCTGCAGGCTTGCAGCTTTCAGCAAGCAGCCGCGTTGCATCAGCTGCATTACCTCATGAACACGTGACAGTGAAAGTCAGCTCTGCTTCTAAATCCAGGAGCCAAAGCTTTATACCGCGGGGGAGGAGGACATGAGGGCTGGGCGTCTCCAGGGCCCGGTTTCACTGCGCCTGGTCCGTTTGCTGAGTTAATTATTCATGAGGGGAGTTAAAGTTTTGTTTTTAGAGCTCATTTCAGAGAGATCATTTCAGCCAGTTTCTCCCACCTCTCTCTCGCCTGACTGGGGGTTTCACCATCTCCCGCTCCCCTGCCACCTCCCAGCCAGCACACCTAGGTGGGCCCCATATGGGGGAAAGGAGGACAGACAATATGGGTCCCATATGGGTTTGTCCGCGGATTCCATGGTGGCCCCACATGAGTTTGCCCATGTAGGGGCACCGCCTACGTGGGCAAACCCATGTGGGCCCACCGCCATGTAGGGCCCATGTAGGGCCCATGTAGGGCCCATGTAGGGCATGGTGACCCATATTCTGCCCTCCTTTCCCCCCATAGGGCGTTTTTCTTACCTCTCAGCATTCTCCTCCTCCTGTCCTTCAAGTCAACTCACAGGTTTATGGTCTCACTCTTTCCTTCTTTCACCTTAGGGCCTCGGCCCCCTTTTGGGGGGGAGCATCCCTAATCAGCGTCGGGGGTGTTCACCCGAGTTCACACAAATCACAGCTCAAATCTTCTGCCTGGCCCGAGCGCCAAAGAACTGTTATTCATTTTGTCATTAAATCTTTTAATTGTTCTTTTCTACGTCTGAGTCTTTCCAGATTGAATAAGCAGAATGCACTCAAACTTTTACTTTCCCTTTTTAGAAACAAAGTACGGTGACCCCTGACCCCTCGCTATAACGCGGTTCACCTTTCGCGGTCTCGCTGCTTCGCGGATTTTCTTTGTGCCGTTTTTTTCACAGTGCCTTGTGTTCTGCTTCCTGATTGGCTAAAAGATACGCAATACAGTTTGGCCATTCAGGAGATGGAAACTGAAACTTTGAATGCCTGATGGAAGAAACTGTGGCCAGAGGCAGCAGAACCCGACCGGAGGCTCAGATCCGTCGCTCTGCCGTAGATCCAGCTGTGAATCTCGGGGCAGATTGGAGGAGACGCTTTAATGACACGACTCCGGATCACATTAAGGCCGATTGATGAACATCCGCTGATCTGAAGACAGATTTTGTTCTTTGGTTTCAATGTAGAGCATTTATTTATGCTGTGTAATAACTGTAAAAAAATTTAAAAAAAAGATAACCACTTCAAGGATTTCACGTATTGCGGGTTATTTTCGGAACCCAACCCCTCAGAAAAACGAGGGATCACTGTATATATAAATATATGTATACATATATATTTGCAAAGAAAACCTTTGACCAAAAATCCTTCTTGGTTCTGATTCTCTGGAGCTGAGAGGGAGAATCAGAGGGAACCGGCTGTAATATTCAGTAAAACCAGAATCCCTGCTGAGCGTTCCCCATCATTTCAGTAAAACAGAAACCTGGATGTCCAAAAATGAATCTACACCGAGGACAGGAGAAACTGTTTGACACGTCTGCTTTTCTACATCAGAAACATTTCTCCTGCCCTGGTCCAGGGTAATCACGGAGCAAATCCTTTCTGCATAACATCCAGATTTAAATGGTCTGACCGTTTCCAGCTCTGGTCCTGAGTCACCTTTAGTGAATGAAGGAAGCAGTCTTAACAATGTTGATGAACCAGGTTGCTGGGAAACTACATGAAACTGAGAAAGTCCCGCATGTTGTTTCTATCGCAGCCGGTTGGACCTGTCTGAAGAACCCACAGCTTCGCTTCCAGCTGGGAGGGAAGTCATGAGGAAGTTTACTTTATGCAGACAGAGTTTTAGTGATGACCTCAGAGAGGTAGCTGTTGCTCATGAGTCCAAGGTCATCTGACGTCCATTCTGCAGACAGGAAGACTATTCCCAACAGGAAAACGTCTCAGAAGCTGCAAACCTTAAAAGCAAGAGACGACTCTACAGACTCAAACAGGAAGCAGTCTTTACGTTGAACTGTTTTGTCTGAGACGACGAGCGGATACGGCTGAAGGTCGGTGCAACCAGTCGCAATACAGATGTGCCGCAGCCAGACTGCTGCCCTGCAGCACTAACAGGCGAATGATGCCCAGCTAGTTCATCAGCCTACTAGCATTCAGTAGGATTGTGGGAAATAAAATATTAATTAATGTTATTCTTTCATCAAAAACAAACTTGGAGTATTGCCTTGATTCTTTCATGCTTGAGAAATCTTTAAATCTCCATAGCAACCTTCAAGGTGCAGCTCCTCCCCCTCTCAGCTCCTTCAGACTAGCCAGCAGTGATTAGCAAACAGCTGATGGAACTGCTGAACTCGTGGTAGGAGAGCATCCATTAGGAGTCAGCAGCATTATCTCAACAGAGCAGGTGTAAAAACAGAACCTGGAGTTAAAGCTGAAATAACAGAAAATATGGCAGAATTGGAGAGTAGTAGGAGAAAGTAGCAAAGCAAGGTGAATTGTTCAGTTTATCCTCCTGCAGCTGAAGGCTGCAGACCGAAAACCAGCAGAATCACAGCAGGACAGAGAACCAACCAACAGTCTGAGCCAACTGGAGGTCAAACCTGCATCAGCTCATCACTCCACCACCGGTCAGAAGAAAGCTGCGCTTCGCTGCGTTTCAGGGCAGGATAAAGCTTCATTAGCAGGATCAGTCATGCTCCCAGCATGCAGCAGTGGAGCTGCAGTTCAAAACAAACAGATAATGTCAGAGAGCAGCGCTCATGTTCCTCTCTCTTCCTGATGCAGCGGCTCAGCCAGGACGAAGCTGCCTTAAGGCGCCATTACAGCCATTAACTACCTCCATGCAAGAATGAGAGGCATGCTGGGAAAATATTCTTCTGGGGTTTCCTGGACTCTTCATGGACCTTATGGATCAGCTTGAATTGACCAAAATTACTAACAATTATCAAGGCCCTTTCTACTTTGAATTCAATATTCTGTGAGTAAAAATGGCGAATTTGAACAGCGTCTGTTATCTTCTCTGGCTTCCTGGCTTTTCTTCTTTTTATGGTGCTTTTCAAAAAAACTGAAAGTGTACAACACCGCCACCATCTGGTCTGGAGTGTGAACTGGAGCTACCGCTGTTCATTAACAGATTTTACATCATATCTGAAAATGGAGTGGGTAAAGACAGCTTCAGCGTTTTAGTTAAAAAACTGAAAACAACAGATCATATCTGGAGAGATATAAAACTGAAGATACCGGCTACATTTAGTGTCAAGGACAATTGCTTTTTGTCAAACTGTCAATGTTTGATATTTTGAGGTGTGAACACATTATTTATTTTGTTAAACATTACATCAAGTTCCATTATAGTGATTGTTATTGTTTTTAATTCTTTGCCATTTTAACAAAAATAGTAAAAGATAATTAAGGCACCTAAAAAAGCACTTTATTAGCCTAAAGGATACACTGAGATGTAATTTAAAACATTTTGTTCAATTAAAGTATACTTTTATTTAATATATTTCTTAAATGTGTATTTTGATACAGTTTTATTTATGTTTAAAGTTATGTCAAAATTGGTACAAGCATACTTTTAGTATACATATTTATTGTTAGTACACTTAATACTTAGTATACTATACTTACACAAATGTAAGTATATTTACTATTTCTAGAAAACGTCTGGAAGCGGAGTGTAGTCTTCACCTTTTCTCTTAATGAGCTGTGAGTGAGACGCCCAAATCAATGTTTATTGTTGTTTTTATTGTTTAGGATCCTCACTGGCTCGGCTTCACACCCAGTCAGTTTTAACGTAGGAAACGCTGAAGCACATCCAGACTGGGAGAAATAACAGAAGTGACCCAGCAGCTCGTCTCCTTCAGATTGTGATAAGATTGTTCCGCCGCGTCGCGTCATCCATCCTGTGGTACTGAATCAACACAGTGAGCGTCAGGAGCAGGGTGGAGGTTCAGGGTCACTGAGTCACTGCAGACAAGAGTTTGGCGCGGCTGCTTGATCGTCTCAGCTTTTTACTACGGCAGAATCCATTTCCAGCTGAACCCGCTGCAGAAAGGCTGGAGGAGGAATAATGTTGCACAGTTGCTTGATGAATAATTCAGATTTTTGGCTAAGATCAAATAACTAAACATCAAAATTAACATCAAAAAAACACATCAAGTTACATGTAAAAAACAGGGATGAAAACGGTAACACTTTATTTGACGGGGTGAGCATTAGATTGATATTACACTGTCATAAACATGACATAACACCTGTTATGAACATGAATGAGTCTTTATGACTGTCTGACAGGTGTCATGAGGTGTAATTCAGTAAATAATGACACTTTCAGTGCAAAGTTGCCCTAAAAGTTGCTTTAAAAGACTATTAAAAATGCCAACTTTGCATTATTTTGTATATAATAACACTTTAATGCAAAGTTAGCATTTTTAATGGTCTTTTAATGGAACTTTTAGGGCAACTTTGCACTGAAAGTGTCATTATTTACTGAATTACACCTCATGACACCTGTCATAAACATTCATAAAGACTTCATGTTCATGACTGAGTCAAGTTAGTCTTATGCACACTCTGTCATGACGGAAGGTAACTTCTTGACCCACATGCAAAAAACCAGAGAACCGATAATCAGTAAAAGATGTTTAATATAAAGCACAACAACAGCACAGATAAACTGTGTTCCTGGGGGAGCGGCAACTGGAGCGGGCTGGAGGAGAGAATGAGCGATGAGTTTAAGGACTGTGGGATGTTTGAGTTCTGAACGAGCGGCAACGGTCTTACTAGGTCAGGCGGCAGGTAAGCGGGGGCGGTTACTGGGATTTCCAGGGGTGTTTTCGGGTGTGGGGTTCTGCTGCGGAACCAGCTGGTGTCTTGGGAAGATCCAGCGGACGGCGGTGGAGGGCGGACAGATACGGACCTCAGCTCACCGGGGCGGAACGAGGAAGGCAGCCAACGAGGGGTAAGTTCGCCAGGTACAGCCAGGAGCTCAAAAGCCTCGAGTGGTCGGACCACGACGTCACGAGGGGGTTGTCTGAAAAACGAAGAAACACAACAGGAGTCACTGGGAGGTTCACAAGGAGTCAACAAACGCTATGATGATGGCCTGCAGTACCATTACTGGTTAACACTCTGGCATCGATGTGTTGGCTGACTCCACTCTTAGGCCTCTGCGGAGATGAGACGATCTCCGACAGGTGTGAGGATCCCAGTGTCGCCGGTCAGGCCCACCAGAGATCATCCACCAGGCGCCCCCTGGTGGAAGGAGCGAGAAGCAGCAGCAAAACAACCCGAGCGCCCAGGATCACCACACACCCCTTCAAATAAAGTGTTACCATGAAAACTAACAATCATAAATCATATTGAAATAGGAAAAGTGTTAAAAATGAATAAAACTTGGTTCAGACTGCGATGCAGGTCAGTCATATTGGTGAAATCAACATTAATGATGTTTAATTGAAGGTTTTAAGAAAAGTTTATGAAAACATTCCCTCCAGCTTTTCATGGATCTGCATTTGAGCAAATTTATGAAAAATCAACAGATCGTCACATTTTTTTGTGCTGATATTTAATTGTGATTATGACAACAAATTTGAATTGAATTTACGTCGCAGCTCCCGTTCAGCCTTTCCACAAAATGCGTTTTATTTTTCATTACATTTTATGTGACATATCAGAACAAAGTGGTGCATCACAATAACAAGGAAGAAAAAATATGACTAGACACTGAAAGACTAAACGGCGGATGTTCGTCCAACAAAAATAAAACTACAATTATTTAATTTGCTTTAATCAAAGGCTGGAAGTTTGTTGCCGTCATTGTGAGATTATGCAAATAAAGTTAAAAGAAACGAGCATTATGTATAAACATATGAGGGGAATCTGTTTCTAAATGCAGATGAAAAGTTTTATATAGTTTGTCGGCGGGCGGAGGCTCGGGATCACCGCCTTCTGATTGGATGGAGCCGCATTCCTGCAGGCGGAGTCAGCAGAGAGCAGCAGGAAGGAGATCACCGCACCGTGATGATGACAAAATAACATTTCCATCTGAGTCAGATCTAAACAGAGCTTGAGTCACTCTCAGTGTGAAATAATCACACATGTGGGATTATTACTAATAACCACACGTGGAGGGTTTATCCCATGTATTGATATAAAGCGATCAAATGATGGCAGAATGATACCTGGTGGGCGTGGCCAGCAGCACCTGGCTGAGACATCACTGCGGGTGTATGTATAATTTTGACCCAGTAAGAAGAGAATTCAATACATTTAATCTTACAGGCTGGAAATAAATCATAAACATGGAATATTAAAACCTGCGGCTGGGCGGGAGTGCGCATGCGCTGCAGGGTTCAGATGGTTCAGTAAGAACCTGGGGACGTGTTGCTAGGTCCAGGTTCGGTTCCGTGAGGGAGTGGACCTTCTGACCAACATCCTCTCTGAAATGAGGCGGACCCTGCCGGAGACTCAAGGCGCGCGTGGGCGGGTTTTGTGATTCACAATACGGAAATGTTGATTTCGAGGGTTTTCCCACAGAAACGACAGAAAGAGCAGAGAGGTGCTGCTATATAACCAGGTGAGATGGCGCAGCCGGACACACTCCCCGCTCAGGATGACACACAGCAGGCTGCACATGGTGGGTAGCCGTCCGGCCGCGGTCCGGTCCGGTCCGGACAAGCAGACTCTGACCTGTGGTTCTTTTGCAGGTCTCCCTCTGCGCGCTGCTGCTGCTGCTCCACGCCGGGCGCACCGCGGCGCGGCGGACCCCCTGCGCTCTGCAGCTGAGCGACCCGGCGGCCCGCGACCCCCCGGGCCCGCACTGGACCCGCTGCGTCACAACTGCGCAACTGCGCAGCCGCGAGGACCGATTTCTGAAGAAGTACGCAGCGACCGAGCTGAGTGCGCAGAGCACCAACAGGACGTGTGCGCAGGTGCTGGAAGAAATGCGCAAAGAGCCGCAGAGATTCCGGGAGAAGAGCCGCAGGTCGCTGTCTCCGTGGGAGTACAGGTGAGTACGGAGGTCCGCGCGGGCCAAACGCGCTTCAGGTTTTATTCTAATAAACTGGTTCATCCAGGAGTTGAAAATAACGTCACACCCGCAGCAGGTGAGTTTGCAGAAAATATTTAGAAATAAATTATGTTAAAAATGTATATTTTCAAAATACAGAAATGAGACTCTGGTGCAAAGCATTCACAGCCTGGCGGGTTTGCTTTAGTTTGATCAACATGTTTTTCAGTCTGGCGTGATTTAGATGTTCAGACTTGAATCTGGTGGAGAGTCAGAGATTAGGGTGATGGTGCAGAGGCCTTCCAACCTTCACTGCAGCTCATTATACATTTATGCTGCTAATTCAGGTTAGGCATTAGTTATATTAAAGGAAATCCGTATTTTTTGCATGACATTTAAAACATATATATATATATATATATATATATATATATAAACATACCAAATTTTTTTTTGAATGTAATGTAAACAATAAACAAGTTTTTAAAAAAGCATTTAAGATCAGAAAAAGGACACAGACGACAGAAAATGTGACAAAAATATGACAAAACACTAACAGGATAAAATAAAAAGTCTTGAAGTGCATTAATAACATTAGTAGTAACAATATATCCAGCATGTTTCCTCCTCTAAATGTTTTCTTCTCTTCTGCATCATTTCCTTTTAGACTCAATGAAAATAATTTTAAATCTAAATCTTTCAGGGGTATGAATAATTTTGGCTTCTTTTTGACTCAGACATNTATCACTTTTTTATTTAGTTTTTGTTGTTAATGTTAGTTTCATTATGTCGGAGTTGACACCTATTAAACACAGCAAATAACACAGGAAAGACAAGAGAAAGTTAGATTCTGAATACTCGCGAGGAGAACAGACAGAGATGTGCTTTCAGTTACAATCTCCTGCTGCTCTGAAGCACATTTGCCTGCCCCTCTCTTTTTATTGTCTTTAGGATCCCTAATCACAGAGAGCGCTGTAACTCTAAAGGGAGGGGGAAAGACACTTCATCACAGTCACAGCGCCAAGATTATCGCTAACAACACAATCTATCTCGCACTAGCTTATCCAGTTCCTGACCCGGGATCAAACAGGACAAGTTGTGAATCTTCACTGTGATGGTTTTATAGCTGTCTAAGAGGTCAAAGCAGGCCGTTCTGTGAAGAGCTGCTGTCACTGCTCTTCTTCAGAGAGGCCCTCTGAGAAAGGAAATCAGTGATTAAGAATATAGAAACATTTCTTAAAACATGACTAAACTAAATAAGTAAGAATACATAAACTAAGAACATAAAGATATAACAAATAGTTGATAATAATACAATTTACCTAACACATTATAAGCTACCAGGCTCACCAAAATTAACACATATTATTGTATAGTCATGAATCTTCGAGGCCAATTTAGTGCCTGGGGAAATTTTACCTGAGCTTCTGTCATGAACTGGTGGTAGGTGGTGAGGAGAGAAGGCTGAGACCCAGGTAAGGTGATGAATATGATGAATTTATTGAAGAGCTCACAGTCCGGAAAACAGGCAGCACGGCAGAGTAGCAAACCGCTAATACCGGTAGCACTGACAAAGACTGAAAACGTGAGCTAGGCTAACCAGGACTTCGCAGTTCCACTGGAGCGCATCGACCTAACAATTTGACAGCAACACAAGACAAGGATCCCACGAAGAACACAGACAACAGGTGAGACTAAATACACACAGGGTAATCAAGGGAATGAGACACAATCAACGGGGAGGACAGGACAGAGACTCACAGGGAAACAGAATCACACAGAAAAACTCAAAACTAAACACAGAAACACGGATCATGACAGCTTCAGATACTTCCAGACGCAGAGATTTTAATAAGTTTGTTATTTTTATGCTTATTCTTGAGAAAATACGCAGTTTTAAAGTTTGTTAGAAAAATATATGTATGAACAGAGCTTTCAACTGTTTATGAATGACTCCAGTTGCAGCAGTTAAAGCCTCAGAGATTTTAAAACCAGAGAAGAAGACAAGCTGCCAGGACTTTTTTACAGTCCAAGTTTCAAATTTTCTTCTGTTCGACTTCATCTTTTTGGAAAGTGTTTCATCATTTAGAGTTAAAATAAAAGCTTCAGCACCAGTTCTCATAAACCCTCCTGAACATGCTAGCATACTAGCACCAGGTTCGTTTCCTGTTTCTGCCAGTGTTCCTCAGGGCGCAGTGCTCAGCCTCCTTATGTTTGGTCACATACTCCAGGAAACCATTAATCATTTTTGCTGTTAAAAACAATTAACAAATTTCCTTCTGAAAACTTTTAAAAATAAAAAGCTAATTTCTTTTCTTCTTGAATGACATGCAGCTTTAAATCTCGCCTTCGACCTTCTTCACCTTCAAATAAATGCATAGTTTTGATTAAAACATCTCTTAAAGTGGTTCTGATTTATTCTCCAGGATTTCCACAGCTTTTTTCTTGGTTCTAATTGTTGAAAAAACAGTTAACAGTTTCTCATAATACTTTATAAACAGTGCAATTTATATTAATTGACTGTATTTAAAGGTTATAAACAGATCAAATATTTGGAGGAAAATCCTGCAAAATTGAGCATAAAAAATTCAGGATGTTTTGATGGGAACGGCGAGTTCTAACAGTTTTTCATCACACTTTAGTTTTATTTTGTGTAACTTTTTTGTCTAATTTAGTCAGTTTTAGTTTTTAGAATGTGTTAATTTTTATTGTCAGTTAAATATTGGCAATGAATACTCAACAGAATATACTGTTTTCAAGAAATGTATTCAGTTATCGTTGAACAGACAAAAGTTTGTTTCTCCCAACTTTTGCTGTTGCCATTTTGCTGATTAGCGTCGCCACCAGGAGGAATGATGGAGTGCCATAATTTGTCGACAGCTGACGTAAACTGCTTGAGTGAAGGAAAAAAAATCACATCAGCTTGAAAGACTGATAGCTTCATAAACACGAAAATGTTGGATATTACATCTATAATTTCAGTATGTTTTAGTTTTATAAATGCTAACTAGTTATAATTTTTCCACTTTAATTTCCGTTTTTATTTATTTCAGTTAATGAAAATGTTTTCTCAGTTTAATTTTCGCTAGTTTTATTTAACTATAATAACATCATGAATGAGTCCGAGTCCGTCGTTTCAGATATTTCACCAAAATATTCTCTTGTTGTGACCAGGGCCGGCCCAACCCTCCTTGGGGCCCTCAAGTTCTGCTAAGAATGTAGATTGCTAGAATCAACAGTTAGATGATTCACACACCTGTGATAAACTTATTGAATCTCTGATGTTTACATTATATATATAAAAAAAAAAATTAAAAAAAATTCCCCTCTCACCCTCCGCGGTCTCTCTCTCTCTTTCATCCTCTGAGCTCGGGTCCTCTACCAGAGGCCTGGGAGCTTGAGGTTCTCCTCCAGTATCTTGGCTGTGCCTAGAACTGCACATTTCTGGACTGAGATGTCTGATGTTGTTCCTGGGATCTGTTTGAGCCACTGCTCCAGTT
>NW_006801192.1:15686-19014 GCF_000485575.1 Poecilia formosa | reverse complement strand
CTATTCTCAAGAATCACTGTTACCTATTGTGGACACCTTCGAGTCTCCCCGGAGACTTTCCGTTTCGAGCCCAGAGGGGATTCCATTTGTGACACTAGGAGCAATACTCACCGGACGCCCAAATCCGCCTACATCCCTCTGTTCAAGAGCCCTCAGCGCATCTCCAGCTGAAGCCAGCCCCGAAACTCTTTGGGCTCCGCTCTCTCACGAATCTGTCCGCCCTCTGACACCAATCCCTCTCCGAGTCAGCCTCCGCTCCTAACCGCAACCTGGTACCGGAACCCTTCCCCGACCTGAACCCATTACTACAAGTAAGCTCTGAATCCGGACTGGTAGCCTGTTTTCCTACTGTCATTAAACTCACCACCACTCTCCTTTTGTGTGCAGCCGTGCAGGTGTTACGTCAATCCGCGTTTCCCGTTAACACCGGCCTTCAAAACAGCAGCTTCCCGTCTGCGGATGTTTTGGCTGTTTATGATCTTTGTCAATAAACATTTAAACTCTTATTCTGCCTCTCTGTGAGAGTTTCTGCATGTAGGCTCAAAAACTAAAACCCAGCATGACACTTAGCTGCTAACTTCTTCACCATCTTAAACTTCACTCAGAAACTGCATACTAAGATTTTATTTTACTCAGTCTTTAACGTCCCAAAGTACCTGCAACTTTAATAAGAATTTGGATATAATTTAATCATGAGCAGAAAACATTTAAGGGTTTGTACAGGAAGTTCATGATGGATAGTCTTCCTGTGAACAATTACGGATTTGGAAAGTTACATATTAAACTACTCTTATCACAAAACTGTCACGTACATGCTTGTCATCGATGGGCTTGGTCATTAGGGAGATTCCAAGTATGAAGATGCAAGAGACAGTGAACAGGATAATCGAAAAGTAGAGGTAGTGCACTCCACAGATGATGGTAGGACAGTTACTTGGGCTGACACAGCTCCCTGTTCCGTAGATAAACTCTGTAATCATCCTGGATAATCCTACTAACAAACCAATTATGAGTCCGAAAAAGGCACCCTGTAAAACGAAGAAAGTAGGAAAGAAAGGAATAAAGAAAGAAAACACTCTATTAAAACAATAATCCACCTACTGACATATAGCTTAAATCAATACAACTCTGGTATCTGGAATGGCTGCAGCAATAAATTTGGCTTGACACAGAAGTTAACATAGGTAAGACATCTTTGTCAAAAGATGACAAAAATCCTCCATCAACATAACACTCCCAAATAACGTTACATCATTTTTGGTTGATGTGACAGAAACTAAAAATACCTTTTCCTTATAACAAAACAGAGATGTGTTTTTATAAATTACAACGGTGTTTTTCAACCTTTTTTTGAGCCAAGGTACATTGTTTTAATTGAAAAAAATCACGAGGCACACCACCAACCAAAAATGTAAACAAAGATACTCTGTAGCCACCTATATTACATATATAGTCATTCTTATCAAAGTGTCTTGAATAGGAATCAAATAAACACAAACATTTATTTTTACCATATTTTACGTTTCTTATTTCAAATTGCACTTAACATCTCCACTTCAGAAATACACCTGAACAGTGCCACAACACTGTGGTGTGTGATGCATGAAAGTAGTAACATTCATGCATCACTAATTCTCTTGTTTTAATGTAAAATGTTCTGTACTTACTGGCGTCTAGTGATAATAAAATTACATGATTACGCAGCTAGTCACTACTACAGTAAAGACACTCAAAGATGGCATTATTTGCAGATAATTAATTCATTTTCGAAAAATCTTTTAAGACCAATTACCGTAATTTCCGGACTATGAGCGCACCATACTATAAACCCCCCTTTATGTACCTTCAAACCTCCCTGCCGCTCCGGAAAATTACAGGCCGCTGGTGTCTCTGCCGCTCTCGGTTTCCCAAAAGGACCCAGCAGAGGCCTGCGTCCTAATAACTGCTGGATATGTTAAGGACGCAGTTCTCCGTCTCCAAATCGGGTTTTGTTCACGCCGAGTTTACGTGCAGCGGCTTTATTTCCCTCCTGTACTGCCAGATCTATACTCCTCAACTTAGAAGCTGCATCGTATGAGTTTGAAAACATATCTCCGTCGTGCCTGCTACTTGTTCTAAATGAAAATTAGCGAGTTCTTCTTTGATTTCTAATTTTGACTTCCAATGATTCACTTCCTGCTAAAGAGCCCCCTGGTGGTCGAAGAAAAATCCACAGAAAAGCCGCATGTTCAAAGTGTAGGAAAGAAGTAGCAGTTTATAGTCCGGAAAATACGGTAGGTGAGATTGGATAATTTCCACAGCACACCTAATGATCACTCACGGTACACTAGTGTGCCGCGGCACAGTGGTTGCAAAACACTGAATTACAGAATCCACAAAGTATATATGGGTTTTGTTTGATCAGATAACAGTCATTTCTGGATGCACAACCTTAAAACTGAGTAGATAACAAGCCCATCGGACCTATAGTTTGTAACCTCATGGTCACTTTGGAAAGAAAACTACCATATTTTTTGTTCTATATGAAAAGGCTAAAAAGAGTGATTCATTGGTTTTCTCCCTTAAAGACGAGAACCACTACCCAGGTCTGTTACACCACAGCTATAATCCTTCTCATATATTCAACATTAAACAGGCATTTCAACCTTTGCAGGTCCATGATGTGCAGAGCCTTTCCAATAAGAAACTTTTAACAATCTCAGTTCTTCTCCAAGTCTTAAGAGGCTGCCTTCTTTGTGCAGATGACTAAACTTTATCTATCTCGTGGTAATATCCTCAGTTCAGGTCTGTCTGCCCCCAAACCAGACAGCCTCTGATGGTCCCTGTATTTGCTATGTATGCTACTAAAGACACATTTATGTTGCAAATATAAGAGCAACTGTACACTAAAAGGAAACTCACAGTTTCATTAACTCGTTTACAGAACATGCCGAGCATGAAGACAGCGGCCACAGGTGGAGTGAGATAGCTGGTGATTGACTGGATGTAGTCAAAGAGCTGACCACTCTGGGCTGACTGCACCACAGGGATCCAGGCTATGCTTATTCCAATAAGGACCACAATAAACACTCTGAAAGGTAGAATAAACAAAGAGTCATGGTTAGAGTCAAGCATGCAAACAGTATTTATATTAAAATCAAGCCAGAACAGTTTTACCTGCCAGCAATCATCAGTTCCCTCTCTTTGGCGTGACGACGGACCTTAGTATAGATGTCCATGGTGAAGAGAGTACTAGCACTGTTAAATATTGAAGTAAGGGAGCTCATTAGAGAGGCCAACATCACTGACAGCATCAAACCCCTCAGACCTGAAGAGAGACAGACAAAGG
>NW_006801192.1:10770-14686 GCF_000485575.1 Poecilia formosa | reverse complement strand
ACTCAGAAAAACTCTAAAGTAATTTCAATAAATTGTAATTGGTTGTGGTGAATGTGCCTGTAAATGAATAACTATTTCTGTGTATGCAACTTTGAGTGAGCAGATGAAGCACAAACATATTGATGATTTCAATTTAAGGCAAATGGAGCTTTTGAGATTAATCATTTGAACTGAGCCATAAATTAATAAATGGCAATGTTAGAAAACAAAAGCTAAGTAAAAGTATGACTCATAGTAATATTAGGATAACGACTATTACATGCACTGGGCATTTCTTATCTTTTCTTCATAAAAAGCAATATGGCAGATGTGGCTATTGACAGTCGTTAGATTATACAGTATGTCCGTTTACCTATACATTAGACACATTTAGCATAGCTTGTCATGCACATTACATAGCAAGAGAACATAAACATCATTCACTATCACTAAAATTATTTCAATGAAAGCTAACCAACAGAGACACACACACGTACTTTCTCTCATTTGAAAATGGGTCAAATTTGGTCTGTTTTACATTTGCTGTCTGTGTTAAAGTAAAAATAAGCCATTATTTATTCGTGAACTGAATAATTTGTGTTTAGGCATCTATAGGTTCAAAAATCTCAGGAATTCAGCTCATAGATCACCCTTTTACTCCAAAGAGCTGTAATATGACATGGCTCTTCACTATCAGCTGGCAACCTTAGACGGCCTCAGGGATTCTGTCCAAAACAGGGAGATAAAAGACCGTGAATGTGTGGCACTATGAAAGAGAACAAGGTATGAAAATAGTAGCCCCCCATTTTATTTTTTATGCTAAAGATTACTTACAGCCAGAAATTAGCGTTAGAATTTATTATATCTAGCAATGTATGAATTTCGCCATCAGAGGGCGCTCAGCGCCGTATGTAACAGGTTAATGCTCAGGCAGGCTGAAGAACTCCGCCATTGCTGAGAAAACAGCTTACAGCAGATATTAGGAGCAGCTACTGTAACTGCTGTGCTTTCTGTTCACAGGCAAGCTGAGTCATAAGTAGTATATATAGATTATAAAGCTAGTAGCCTTTGATAAATACCATCTGGCAGAAAAAGGTGCTTCAGCAGAACTGAACTGCTGAGCTGAATGTGAAGCCGGAGTTAGCAGGAGGCTAAAGTAATGATTCCAATGGTTTGCGCTCGTGTGGGCTCTGTTGGTCAGCTGTAAAAGGGCGGGAACATATTTTCTAAATATATGTTGTTTGAGTTCATTTTATGAAAGTTATGTTGGAGGAGATGTACAGTGACGTCAGTAGTGAGTATGTGAGTTTACTGTTGTGCCGCTCTTTGATTATTGTGTTTAGCGATTGACGCTCTGGTACAGAAGTCCGCCATACTGAGTCAGTGGAATTAAAGCATCCAGACAGTCAAAGGTACTGATTGTATTTTTACTGACCTGATCAGTGCACCAGTACCAGGTGGCCTGGATGGTGAGTCCAAACACCATGCCGGGCCAGGGCAGGTCTCCTGTTATTGGATCTCTGAAAAGGTGGAACGAGTCTTTCCGAGGTTCATAGCACTCTGCCCTGATGTTAGTGGTGTTTGTGGGAATTGCAGCCATGTAGAGTTTCTCGAAATTTGCATAACCCCCCACTTTATTGAAAGCTGAGAGATGACAGGGAGAAATTGTTACACTAAGGCTCACTCTTCCATTTCTTAATGATGTGACAATGAAACAAATCAATAGTGCAAGATAAAATGATAAGGATTATTGCTTATTACCAAAACCCATGAGAATGAAGGATCCAATAATCATGATGATGGTCTGTAAGGTGTCTGTATATATCACCGCAGCCAGTCCACCTGAAATAAAACATGGCGTTAGCAGTCTGTAACATTTTTTATTCAGAAGTGTAGACAGTAATATGTGCACTAGAGAGTATAGGATAATCTTGTTTTTATGTCAGTGTTCTTTTTCCACTTGTCTTGTAGAAGTTATGTGAAGGTGTGTGCAGATTATTGCAGAGCAGCAACTATTAGAGGCTTATCGTAATCCATCGGCAATTAACCACAAACACACCACAGATATACAAGCCAGGAAAGGAGGAGTTTTCTCTTTACATGTGTTTGTGATCTACCCAGTACATTCAGCCTTGAGACTTTACCCTCGCTCAGAGTGTCATTTACATAGATAAGACTTTTTGTAAACTAGGTTTATGAGGAAAATGTTGATCTCCAAAAAGGAAGTGAATTTCTTCCTGAGGATGCACCTGTGACGGTGTACAGTGCAGTAATTGCCAGTAGAGCGATAACAGCAACGTAGATGTTCAGTCCAAGAGCCTGCTGGATGAAAATGGCACCAGAGAACATGTCGGCCTGGGAGGAGACAGAAAGGATCTTTTACTTTAATTTGTTAAATGAATTGTTGAAAGGTTCAAAGGTTNGGGAAGAAGGGAAGGGAGATCGACAGGTGGATTGGTGCAGCGTCTGCAGTGAAACGGGCGCTGTACTGGTCCGTCGTGATGAAGAGAGAGCTGAGCCAAAAAGCGAAGCTCTCGATTTACCGGTTGATCTACGTTCCCACCCTCATCTATGGTCATGAGCTTTGGGTCATGACCGAAAGAACAAAATCACGGATACAAGCGGCCGAACTGGGTTTCCTCCGCAGGGTGGCTGGGTTCTCCCTTAGAGATAGGGTGAGAAGCTCGGTCATCCGAGAGGGACTCAGAGTAGAACCGCTGCTCCTCCACGTCGAGAGGAGCCAGTTGAGGTGGCTCAGGCATCTGGTAAGGATGCCTCCAGGACGCCTCCCTGGTGAGGTGTTTCGGACAAGTCCCACCGGGAGGAGGTCTTGGAGAAGACCCAGGACACGCTTGAGGGACTATGTCTCTCGGCTGGCTATGTCTCTCCTCCGGGGGACTGTGTCCCCCGGAGGAGCTGGAAGAAGTGGTTGGAGAGAGGGAAGTCTGGGCCTCCCTTCTGAAGCTGCTGCCCCCGCGGCCCAACCCCGGATAAGCGGAAGAAAATGGATGGATGGATAAATGTAGCTTTGATAGATGTTTGAATATGGTTTCCAGTAACAAAAAAGTGTGTTGTGATCTATTAAATGCGCTAATATGTCATTGTGCCTGCTAAACACATAACGCTGAGTGGAGTGGTGGACCGCTCCAAGATGGCGGCCCTAAATCTCGTCAGCGACAATACGCAAGAGTGGTCCATGAGGCGCCTATTCTTATATTATGTCTATGGTTGACGCTCTGGCAGGCTGAAGAAGTTCTCCATTGCTGAGAAAACAGCTTACAGCAGATATAAGAAGCAGCTACTATAACCGCTGTGCTTTCTGTTCACAGTTTAAACTAATTAAATATTGTACACCTGAAGTGACACGGTCCATCATTTTCTGCTATGTAACAAATGCGCGTACGGTTATGTAAAAATCAAGTGGATGAGATTATGGCCTTAGATTGTTTCTGGTATGCAGTAAAAGCCGTTACTGATCTTCAGTGGAAGTAAAGCATCCACACAGTCAAAGGTACTGATTGTATTTTTACTGACCTGATCAGTGCACCAGTACCAGCTGGCCTGGATGGTGAGTCCAAACACCATGCCGGGCCAGGGCAGGTCTCCTGTTATTGGATCTCTGAAAAGGTGGAACGAGTCTTTCCGAGGTTCATAGCACTCTGCCCTGATGTTAGAGGTGTTTTGGGGAATTGCAGCCATGTAGAGTTTCTCCAAATTTGCATAACCCCCCACTGCATTGAAAGCTGAGGTATGACAGGAAGATATGGTTACACTAATGCTCACTCTTCCATTTCTTAATGATGTGACAATGAAACAAATCATTGGTGCAAGATAAAATGATAAATAAGGATTATTGCTTATTACCAAAACCCATGAGAATGAAGGATCCAATAATCATGATGATGGTCTGTAAGGTGTCTGTATATATCACCGCAGC
>NW_006801192.1:0-9851 GCF_000485575.1 Poecilia formosa | reverse complement strand
TACCAGTTTCTTATTATTAAAGTTAAGTTTTTCAACAGAGGCAATGTAAATTTTTAAGTCAGTTTCTTGAAAATTATTAAAAGGGATTTTTTTCACTCCAATTCAACCTGTGGACATAATATTTTTGCTATGATTATAATAAGATTCACTATATAAATTTAATCTAAAGAAAAAGTCGAATTGTTAAAGTTCTTCATTCTCATGTTCAGGCAGTCCGTAGAGCCGTAGTCACCATCTCCGTTTGTAGCGCTCTGCATCTGCAAGCCGCTCCTGCAGATCTTCTATTTGCGCCCCCAATTTTGCAGTTTTATATTCTTCAATGCACAGTTCTCAATTTTTAGGTCTTCAATTTCGGCATGCATGAACTCAATAGATATTTTAATATCCTTGATGTCAGCCTTTATCTCGTCCGCTCTATCGTTCACCGCTGTGTATCTGGCGTGTATCTGATGAGCCATGTTTTAAGATGGCTCATCGCCGCAGGATTTCTTGGCAGCTGGAGTGTTGATGGGAGAATCCGGGAATATCATAGGATCGGCATCAATGTTCCCATCGCTGTAGTTGTTCTCATGCATCTTATTCTGAGGTGTGACTGGTGTCCTGGTCTTCCGCTTATTTTCTTCTTTTCTTTTCCTTTGTCGCTCATCTTTTCTTTGCAAGCTAGTTTACTCAGCAGAGTGAGAGTATCCTGGAAGTGGGTTTTTTTGTTGTTATTTTATAAAGTTTTTGTCTTCTCTGTTGCGTAAGGTTTGCGTAAAGTCTGTATATTTTGGCTTCTCGGAAGTTGTTCATACTAGGTTGGAGTCCAGTTTAAATAGAGACGTTTTAAAAAGCCATCTTACTGGCTGCCCACCTGGGTTTTTCTTTCACTCCGCCTGTTTTTCTCTCTTTTTCGGTCTCAACTATTGGTTTTTTTACTTTTCTCCGTCTCGCCCGGCTGTATCTCCTGCAATGAATTACTATGTTTCATTATTCTTGCTTTCTCTGGGTAACCGCGTCCTCACTTTGATACAATATACGTTTCCCCCCGCTGCCCGTCGCAGATAATTATAGCAACAATTGCTGAATAAACATCCATCACTGCGCTCTGTTATTGTCATGTCCAAATATTCAACTCAGAAACAACTTATTTTGATTGTTCAGTTGTCTCTTTCCTCGCAGAGTGAGGTGAGACCGTTAGCGGCTAACGAGTCTCAACCGCTAACGGCTCTATGAACCCGGTTTACTGAGCTTGATGGTCGATCTTTTTTTTCTTTTTACTCCTAAAGGATGATGTTGTCGAATATTTCTCCAGCAGCGACAGTCAGAGGATCTGTGATGAATTTTCTCTAATGATGAACAGAAGAATCACTGCAAACACTGTAATATTCAGCTCACACACCATAACGGTCTTTCCTCTTTGCTCCGTCAGTTCAGAACACCTGGAATGCCATGACACTACTTTATAATTCATTATTGTGCAAAAAATAAATAAATAAAATAAAATAATAATCTGTTTGTTTTACCTAAAGCAGCAACAAAAAAGCATTACATTTTTCTAGCAATTTGCTTAAGCAATTTACAACGACATAATTGTAAATAAATCGTGCAAACAGGCTTTCAACAAGTTGACAGTTTGCAAAACTTACAATAACTCCCACAGCCAAGACAATCAGAAAGTAGATGATAATAACAGAGATGTCAGCTGCATTGTTGACGCGGGTGGTGGGAGATTGAATCCTTTGGGTTTTAAAGGTGCGGGAGAATCCAAAATATTCCCAGGCCATTTTGCTCAGAGTGGGAGTGTTGGATAGTCCATTGTGACTGAAGCCGCTTTGGCCTAATAACGGCCATACAATGACCGTTATTAGTGATTATCAGCCTCATTAATGTTATTAGGCCGTTATTATCAGCCTCATTGAATGCCTTCAGGCGGTCCCTCCTGTTCCTCCTGGGAGGCTTAGTAGGTTATTTAACGTTCGTATCGCTGATCACAGCAGCCTATCGCTGTTTTTAGCTTTTTTTTTTTTTTAATTCAACCTTTATTTACGTTTCACGTACCAGTTTGAGTAGGATATCAATAATTTAAATAAATGCCAGATTAAATCGAAGTCGACCCCTTTTTGGTTTTTAAATGCATCCAAATACCACATTAATTTTGTTAATTTTATTAAGATTATCTCACCAAGTCAGAAACCTCTGGGTTTTTTTTAAAGAAGTTATGCCCAAATCTGAAGCATTTCAACTCAGTTTTTTTTTCTTCTACCAAACCTTAGTCAGCTTCCTTTTTCGACTGTCAACTGTTGAACTTAGATGTGCTCGAATAACGCTAGGTCTATGTATGCAATTATAATTCATTTTCAAATGACCTTAAAGAGTAAAAGCTGAACAACGTATTTCTCCTGACAATTTCTTGAAACCACTTCTTTTTTGTTTTTCCAACATTTTAATATGCTTAATTACTGACTTGTTATCAACTAATGGATACAGAACATCTCCTAAAGTGTCCACTAAATTAGATGCTGCTTTGTTTATAAAATCATGCTTTATGAAATTAAAGACATGATTGTAAACAAAGGTTGTTGTTTTTTTTTGTTTGTTTGTTTTTTTTTTTTTTAAAAAAGCTTAAAAGGAAAACAACCCTGCCAGCATGCTTAGGTGGGCCCCATGTGGGGAAAAGGAGGGCAGGCCATATGGGTCCCACATGGGTTTGCCCATGTAGGGCCACAGCCCACATGGGCTACTTGGGCCCTATATGGTGATGGCCCACATGGGTTTTTCCATTTAGGGCCCATGTAGGGCCCATGTGGGCTTTGGCCCTACATGGGCAAACCCATGTGGGGCCATCGTGGAACCCGCGGACAAACACATATGGGACCCATATATCAACCCTCCTTTCCCCTACATGGGGACCTCCTAGGCATGCTGGCTGGGAAGCAACTCAAAAACCCAAACAGCGAAGCAATCAGGCTCAAGGTATCTTATTACAAAGAAAGTCACTTTAATAGTGACGCGATAAAACAGTCCTCTTTTTCTCAATAAGATCCAGTATTCAATAACTGTCCTTAAAAAAAGGTCACCAGTTAGAGGCCACAGGTTGGGCTCCGCTTATTATGGTTTTTATGCTTTTTTATAATAATAATAATAATAATAATAAAATAAAAAATTAAAATGTATAAATAAAAATAAATAAATAAATCCTACCTATACATATAAACACATACACAAATGTACATACTTATACAGAATTTTGTATTCTACCCATCTACATCATACACACAACCACAACTACTATAATCAAATTCTATTAAATGATTTAGTTTTCTTTAAAACTCAAATAACTATTTGTATATGTTTACTTCCCAAATTCTTCCTCAAAATATCTAATAAATTAACCTTTTCCTTAATACATTCAAACTCTCACCTCATATATCTTCTCTCTTTTTTATATTTATGACATTCTAATATAACATGTTCTATTATTTCATATTTTCCACAGTAGTACGCTGTTGGATTTTAAAAAGTGTATAATTAAGTCCTGTATGTCCAAATCTTAACTTTGTTATCACTCTTTCCTCATTTCTATTTCTTCTTCCATTCCTTCTTTCTCCGACTATCTTCTGAATTTTATAAAACCATCTTCCTGTTCTTTCTTCATCCCACCTTTTTTTCCCCATTTTTTCATAATTATTCTTTAACAATACTCTTTGTCTCTCTCTCTCTCTCTCTCTCTCTCTTTCTCTCTCTCTCTTGCTGTTTTAACTGTAAAACTAATAGGATTTTAAATTTCCCTCTTTGCCATTTCATCTGCCCTAACCACACAAATATAACTATCAAACCCATATTTTGTATTCTGAATAATGTATGAACTATTTCTAATAAAATATCCATCCTACTATCTGATTGATTATGTTGTAAACTTAATAATGCAGAGCTTGAATCTGAACAAATGATTGTTTTTAATGGTTTTATGTCCTCTATCCATTGTAAAGCTAATAATATTGCCAACATTTCCCTTGTGTATACTGTCTGTAATTTGTTTTCCTATTTTTATATTGAATTCTGGTACCACGAAAGCTATTCGTATTTTTCCAGTTATTTTTGATGCATCTGTATAACTATATTGATAATAATTGTTTAAATATAACTGCACTGAATAACTTTGTGATTTATCTTGTTTCTTTTCCATTATTGACATATCTACTGTTGCTTCTGGTAGAATCCATGGTGGTATAATTGATATTAGTGTTGTTTGACTAATTTCTAAATTATTCATTTTAATTTCTTTTCTTTTCAGTTATCCATCCAAAACTCCTCATTTATTTCTTTTCTTTTTCCCAACATGGATTTAAAATTTCTCAAGTTGGACGATCTAAGTTATTACCTAAAGACACATTCTCACCAGCTTTTTTACCTTATGAAATTGGACCAAAAATATCATGCTTCTGCCAGAAAGAATTAGGTAGCAGTATTTTTATTCAACCAAGAAGTTTGTCTCCATAAAAAAACTATCAAACTGACAGCACAGTACCAATTATTCTGGACGAATACATATATGTTCTTACAATAAAGATGGTAGCCAAGGTTAAAGCTAATCCTGTCTAGGAGTCTAGTGTTAGGTGTAACAGCAGGAAAAGTATTTTTATTAGTAATCTTCAAATCTACTCGGCTGATAATAGTTTTGTTATCTTGATGTGCCTGAACATATAATCTGTGATGGCCTCAGAAGTTTAAGAATAGCCCCTGCACTGGAACAAAATGATGCTGAAAAATGCTGATCAGTGGACGAATATTACAAAGAGGGCAATATGGATGCGCTGTAGTGGAATTTCCTTACCAGTAGGAGGTGCTGGTGTGTCAGTTCTCTTTGTCATTCAATTCTGTACATGTAATGTCAACCTGCTGTCGGCTGTTTATCAACATTTTTACTGTAGCTTCATCCAGGCATTCAGTGTCCTGTTGCATTGCCTGTGGCATTTTATCAACAACTTTGAACATTTTAACTAAATGTCCTTGCACATTTATGGCTGTATATTAATTTCATAAACATTTTTAAAGTCTAGCAAATTCTTCATATTCACCAAAAGTGATGAATATGAAAACAAACAGATTATAGGCTACAAGACCAGTTACAAATGATGTAGATGTGACAGCATTTTTCTTACAGAAACACAAAAAAATTGTATTTGTTGTTTTACGGTTGATTTCCAGAAAGCAAGACGTTCCTGGTTAAGGAATGTAGTTAACCATAATAAAAGCAGAGTATAACCTATTTATCAATAATACTTTTCAAAGCTCACCTTTCTGTTTACAATTTTGAGAGTGAAGTCTACTGTCTCTATACAGTGATTATAAAGTAAGAAAAGTGACTAAGTAGTTTGGATTCCTGTTAAGCAAGCATTTCTTAACTTCCTCCCAACTCACAAAAGCGTTGCGAGACATAGAAAGGTTTTAGATCTTCTTCCTCTGAAACTGTGCATAAATAAGTCAAATGTTTAATTGATAAAAATTTTATTTTTTTAGCCTCTGGCGATGTAACTATACTAAAAAAGTGACATTAAATAGATTCATACTTACCCTGAGCTTTGAAGTGATGTCATTCAGTTAGTTTTGGTTAAGTCAAATTTTTTATCAAATTAATCACTTTGTCATACCTGCTCCTGAAAAACCAGTCTGTCATTCTTTGTTTTATTTTTGGCTTTTTCACCTCTTTCCACAACGCCTCTCGTTTTAGTGGATGATAGTCAAATGACAGGTGTTTGAGAAGAAGATATTGCATTAAGTCAAGCGTTCTCGAATTTCAGTCAAAATTGAGGTTGATACTTTGGTTGTGAAATGCATTGCAGGATCAGTAATAAAGATTAGTAAAAATACATTTAATGATGATTTCTGAGTCTCTGCTATGCTGTTTTGGACCATATACATAGCACAATCAAGTAACTAGGTTACCTTGAATCAGGGGCGGGGCTTTAGGGGGGACTCGAGGGGCGAAGGGACACCGGCCAGGGCCTCGGGGGTGCCCGGATGGGAGGCAGAATATGACTTCAAGGATTCAAGCCTTTATCACGTTCAGACATGTCCAAAGTCCGGCCCGGGGGCCAAATGCGGCCCGTGGTCAAATTTCATCCGGCCCCCTGCCTGTCATAAAATCAATAACGTCTGGCCCGCACGTAGAATTAATAGATTGGGCAGCAGTACTGTTACCTGCATATGGCGTAGCTTACACACTAAATGCTGTTCCTCATTTACCCACTAGAGGGCAGCAACCCGTGTGACTCAGACCATTTGCAGCTGGAGCTCATTGAGCTGCAGTGTGACGCAGAGAGCCGCGGTCGGCACCAGCAGCTTTCTTTCGCCAACTTTTACCGACAGCTGTATAAGGACAGGTTTCGAGAGATTCGAGCGTTTGGTAAGAAAATGCTAAGCTTGTTTGGGTCGACGTATTTGTGTGAGAAGACATTTTCGGTTATGAACTTAAATAAGAGCCGTGTGAGGACACGGCTAACGGACTCTCACTTACGAGACATCTTGTGCATCAATACCACTGCCTTTGAGCCAGACCTGGCCTATGTGCTGCAGTCCAGATCTCTGTATCACCCATCACATTATTGCAGACAAGTCATTTGTCATTTACAATAAGTCTCTGAATAAATTATGTTCTTTTAAGATCAAAATCAGTCATACATTCAGACAAGTTTTTAGTTTTCACTCCAGAATAATAAACTTAAAAAAATCTAATCAACATTTATAGTTACTCATATGTCATATTTCAAATGAACCCTGCACTTGTTGATATGACTATTACTTGCTCATTTCTCTATTTTATTTAAAAATTCTGTAAATATTCAACTGTGAGATATTTTTTTATGTTTCAAATGTAATTTGCACTCAAGAGTACAATTACTTCTGTTTAATCGTTAGAAAAAAGTTAGTGTTAAAAAAGTGAAGTTAAGTGAATATTCAATTGCATATGATATGCATGTTTCAAATGAACCAAAACACATGTTTGAGATCGCTGCAATTAAAATAAAAAAGCAAATGTGAAACACAGAATGGCTTGCTGAAATTTGTTTAAATACATTGCTCTTCTATATAAAGAACGTCCGCCAAGGTCGGCCCCCCTACATTTTTAACGCACCAAATCTGACCCCCTCTGCAAAAGTTTAGAACCCGCGCCCCCCATCACGTTTAAAAGGCACACTCTCCTGTTGAGTTCGCTATATGTAAAATATTTAAGAAATTGCCCAAGTCAATTATATAGTAGGTTGCCGCAGTCATTGCTGAATCATGGTTGCTAAAAGCTTCATACGACCAACTGATTTTAGTTACATAGCGGGTGTAAAATATTGAATAAAATGTTGTGCTGCATGACTTGTTTTATTTTTACTCTTACATTTAACTTTATGACATTCAAAATTACAAGAGAAGCGCCAATATTGTCTCCAAGTGTATTCTGGGTAAACCTTGTCACCACCGTCCACCAACGTCATCATCGGTCTCTTGGCAACAGATGGCAACTAGCTAGAGCATTTTTACGGACTAACTTAACATGAGTGGAGCTCCATGGAGCGGCAGAGCAAAAAGGATGGAAAAAAGAGAGTAAGCAAAAGCCAAAAACTGGACGCATATTTTGTCTTGGAGATGAACCGGACTTTTTTGTTGGCAGCGCTTCAGGCCCGCCAGGACTGCCAGCCCAGCGAAGGAGCCGGGCTAGTTACAGGTAGCAACTCTGACATTATTCACAATGTGTGAGTTAAGTCTATACTTGTAGATTGTGAATTGTAGCAGCCCAGCCGCCTAGTTTACATCCCCTTTTTCTGTCTCGGTGGTACAGCGGTGATGTCAGGGACTCAAAGCTGAGTTGTAGTCGGGATTTTGGCAGTTGGGGTTGACAGTTCGGGTTGAGCGCGTGCGAGCCAAGACATCAGTATGGCGTTTATAGTTCAGGCTTACATTGGAGCCGCCTGCAAGAGCATCTTCCAGTTTGCGTGAACGTAACTCGGCGTGCGCGACCCGTGTCGAGTTACAAACATCCAGAGGTGTGCAAAAGGCGCTGCGACACGCTGCGCGTGCGGTGCGGCTGCGTGTCCGCTTCAACGCAGCTGCGTATTTGGTTCATTGCGTCAACGATAAACTACGGTGGCCGACAGGTGCAAATGTGCAGCAACAGAGAAAACATGCAAACAAAAAAGAGACGCAAACAAATGAAATGCAGCAAACAAAAAAAGAGACGCAAACAAAAAGCAAATAAAATGCAGCAAACAAAAAAAAGAAACGCAAATAAAAAGCAAATGCAAACAAAAAGTTCAACAGTAAATCTCTTAATTACAATATTGCTCCGACGTTTTCGGAGATGTCTGCTTCCGCTGCATTAACAGCCAGCTCCCCTCGCCAGCTGTCAGCTGGCCGTGCGCTTCAGGTTCGGTACACCGAGAGAGAACGCCTGTCTCCCGGCAAATCGTTTTAAAAACTCCTACTAGTTTTCCCCTATGAGTGGAGGTGAAACACAGATATTAAGTCTGGTAATAGCTGTAAATATTTTTGGCTTACTAAAGTAATTTATTCCTGAGCAAATTGGTTTTACTGATTAAAGTTAAGGCTTCAAACATAATAGTTTTATTTAACTGTAATGTCTTACTTCCTGAGATATGGAGAGTATTTGAAAATGAATAATTTGCTGACATTCCTTGCTATACGTGTTTCAACATTTTAGAATCAGACAAACAGATTTCTTTTTTTACTATGGAACAACCTTTATTACAAACGGTGAAGAATAATACAGAAATAAAGAGTAAAAAAACAAACTTCGAGTCCTTTTTTTCTCCTTCGCCGCTCTGTGCTTCACGTTGTCACGGTTGCTAAGCAACATAACGCCGAGATGGAGGCTAGGCAGCTAGCCGAAGGCTACAGCTTCTCTCTTCTGGTCGTCCATATTCGTGGCCTTCGAAGGACCCGTCTTCTGTAGATCGGGCCGTTTCTCACATAGACATAATAAAAGGACAAACGCCTAATGGACCGCTCTCGTCTTATCAATACATATTTATATAAATATAAACATAAATAAATAATGATTAATACTGAATAATATTAGGCTATGCATGTTTACACACACACACACACACACATAGGTTTTTTCATGTTTTCCAGCCGACGAGTTCTAGCTTAAGATTCATTGTGTCCAAAATCCGATGCGAGATTCATCCGTGCTGTGCAGTGAATCTCTCTCCTTAAAGACATTCCTCCCTTCTTCCTCACATCGTGTCTTAGGGAAACCTTCAAAACAAAAAACGGGAGATTTGGGAGGTATCTTAACAGAGTGAAATAAATAAATAATAGCCATTGCCACCTGTGTAAACTTTGCGGGTGAATGTTATAACATGTAATATTGTGATTTTTATAATTGGGGCATGCCATTAGCAATGCATAAGGAGAGCAGTGACTGACCTGCGAAGCAGGTCAGTCACTGCCTCCATGCATTGCATGGCAGGCACCTATTGTTCTTCACCTAATAGAATGTCTCTTTATTGGGGCATGCCATAGCAATGCATGGAGGCAGTGACTGACTTGCAAAGCAAGTCAGACACTGCCTCCATGCATTGCATGGCAGGCACCTATTGTTCTACACCCAATAGAACGTCTCTTTATTGGGGCATGCCATAGCAATGCATGGAGGCAGTGACTGACTTGCAAAGCAAGTCAGACACTGCCTCCATGCATTGCATGGCAGGCACCTATTGTTCTACACCCAATAGAACGTCTCTTTATTGGGGCATGCCATAGCAATGCATGGAGGCAGTGACTGACTTGCAAAGCAAGTCAGACACTGCCTCCATGCATTGCATGGCAGGCACCTATTGTTCTACACCCAATAG
>NW_006801191.1:8858-18031 GCF_000485575.1 Poecilia formosa | reverse complement strand
TTTGTTGAAGCCAAAGTTATTGTTAACACAAAGTGACAGGTAGAGTGTGACATGTCAATAAAACTACGTGTTTAAGAGTAGTGATTCCAAAGTCTGCTCTTTTCTGAGGTTGTATGTCCATTAAAGATGAGGCAGATGAGGAAGAGTACATGAAAAGTATAACAGTAGGTGAGAAAGACCGTATTACTAATCTTATTCTGGTGGTTGCTCACATGAGCAAAAAAAGACGAGGGGATCACTGAACTATTAAATGACTGTAAATAATCACCTTCCCCAAAGGTGTCAAAAATACTTTTGCAAATAAACCTTTGCAAAACAAAGACAAACTTGTCCCTCAATAAGGTTCATCTTTTTTTTTTTTACTTTTACCATCCGGCAGTGGGGTAGGCCAGCCATTGCCTTCCTGTACAACTCCGCTCAAAAAAATAATCTTGCTTACCGCACAATGGGAGAAAGCTGAGGCAAGGGATTTCTCCCCTTGACTCGGATCATCTATGGTCGATTTTTAACCGGGACAATCAGTGAACAGAAGATGTGATGTTGTGAACAATAACGTCAATTTTCTGCGCTGATTTAGAATTGTAGTCTGCCTGTAGTTTTAGCAATGGCAGCGGAGGAAGTGAATGGAGCCATTCAGTCCGTTTTGGCCACGCTTCCAAATATTAAGTTAACATTAACAGTCACCTTGTCTGACTGGGCACTTCTCTCTTCGCAGTGAACGACGGTTGTTTACAGCTCAGGCAATTTCTGGTAAGCTTCTTAGAGTTGAGCTGGCACATTCCATGTGTCATGAGCAAACTTTAACGATTGGGCAAAATTTAAAATCTCGACAAGAGTCTACTCCTCCAGGAAGCAATGTTTCTCAATAGCAGACAGCCCGGTCCCTCTGTACGAAGCAAATAGCGCAGGACAAGGTGCTGGGTTTCAGCAGGCTAGCAGTGTGGCTCTCTATATTGTTGTTTGAGTGCCAATGTGACGGCCAACAGATTTACAAGATTTACAGATTTACAAGCGGTGCATCATGGCTTTCCCTATGACGCTGCACTTGAGATACATAGTCAGTATGAAACTAAAAGAAATTGCTTTGGGTTTATTTCAAATGTAATGGACAGGAAGGAAAGGAAAAAGGGCAAGGTGGGGGGGGGAGTAGATAAGAGAAAAAGAGAGAACAGGAAGAATACAAAACTACACCCTATACTTTTACAACTGCAGAAAGATAGCTTACCTTTAAGGGTCTAAACTATTAGGATTTACGTATAAAGTATCTAACACTAACACAATAAAGTATAGAAATATTTTTAAAAAATAAGATGTCACAAATCCCTAAAGCATTTTTTTCATTCTAGACAATACAAATTATACAGACTACAAAAAAGATTGTATAAAGTGAGAATTCAACACTTGTAAGTAATTTCATTCTGAGAGATAGCCTTTAAATTACAATACCTAGCAAAACTCCCATGCGATGGTTTTTTTGTCTCTTTTCATGTTCTTCAACTTTGTTGCAAATGAGGTGTAACAAGACAATAAGGAACATATGGTAGTAGTGAATGAAATGCACATCAGTGTCTATCACTGTCCAGCTGTACGACACATCACAATCACTATCTGCAAGACAATGCAAAGTCAAAGGCGCCCATTTAGCCTGCAGGCTCTCTTCCCATTATACTTAGCTCTTGCTGTCAGGTTGGTGTTAGGTACTCATTAAGCCTGAAGAATAATGCTATAAAAGAAAGGTATAATGCCTCTCTCTGCCTTCACTTCTTCATGATTTAAAACAGTATCTAAAAAGAAAAGCAGATTGGTAGAGTGGCAACCCGATAAGTGGCTTATATTGTTTATGTAACAGATTTAAACAATAAAGTGAGAAAAAAAAAAATCCAGGCAGGTTGTACTGCTTCTCAGCAGTTACGTTTTCTTACATTTTAATGGATGTTTTTCTATTTTTGTTTATTTTTACCCCATCAATAGCCCCCGTCTTACCTGGAGGTGATAGCAGTCACTGGTGGAAGAATTTTAATGACAGAAGCTGAGCAGAGCGCTGCTAAGAAAAGGGCCAACTGAAGATTCAATTCGTAACATGTTTTCACACCTTGTAGTCTCATAGACACAGTTCAATTGGGGACTAAAAGTGCAACGTTTGCTACCTTTTCAGCTGGTGTAGTTTGCTTTCACGTTGCACTGTGTCAAATGAAGCAAAGACTTTGAGAAACCTGATCACCTCCTCTCCTGTGGTGGCGCTGCAGCAAGAACCACTGGAAGAAACATCACAAAAACCTCTGGAAGTCACCGAGTGCGCATTCTGGCTTCACAAAAAGTAAACAGAAATGCAAGCATCAGAATTTATTGGTTGTAAAATTTCTCTTTTATAGCCCTGTGCTATAGTTTGCTTCCTGCCTTTGGAGCGATTTACATTCTGCTTGGCCTTTACTTATACATTCAAACCTCACAAGAGCTCCTTTAAACCGAACCCGAGACCTGGGTTATTAGGTAGATCGGACTTCAAGTGCACATTCACACCTCTCCAAAAAAATAAAAATAAAAAATCGGACTTTCTGGGCAAACAAACTAGAGTTCAATTAAAATGGACTGAACAAGGCTGGTGTTCAATTTAAATATTAAATACTGAATACAAATCTTCAAGAGGTAGTTCAGTGTTTCACTATTTAGTGAACCAATCAAATTATTTCTCTGACACGGTTGATCACTTATTTGCCATTTTGTGTCTTTGCATTTTTAGTGATTATTTATTAGAAAATAAATTGTAAAAGAGTGCAATACCTTCAGATAATCAAACACAGATAAACTAATCTCAATAAAATGCAAAGTTAAGCTTTTAAATTGCTTAGTAGAAGAGAACAGAAAACTAATGTAAGTGCATGATATAAAGGAAAGTTCTTATGGATGTGAAGAAAGGAGTGCAGAAATGTTAGTCATGTCTGATTTATATGCAGAGATATTTTAGTTTTCTACAGCTGAAAAAACTTCTAGATATTTTCTTTTCTGTCATTCATGTTAAAATTAAAAAGTATACATAAAGCAAATTAAAAACAACTTGCATTAAATTAAGTTTTTTTTTTTTTTTAAATATGATAAACATGTTGAGACAGTATAACCAACTTTGCACGGATAAAAAGGAGAGCATTCTCTCTCATAACATCTTTTGACATAATTAAAAATACCGAAAAAAATAAAAATAAAAATCACACTCCAGGATGTGAATTCAGGGAATGTTCAGCTCTACATATACACAAAGTCATGTTTTGTGCACACTCAGTAATATTATGGGTTGACAGAACTGGGACACCAATTGTGAAGTTAAAAGACCCCGTAAGGCATTATGTCTACCACTCAATGGTTAGTGCTGGCAACTAAACTAGTCCAAGCTTTAAGTAATGATGGCAGCATGTGGCTCACAAGGGGGTGCTTTAAACTGCAAAAATGTCTGCAGTGCAGTAGCTTGTGTCTGCATTCACACACACACAAGACTCGTACGACACAGGCACAAAGTTAGTAAATGACAGGGGTTTGAAAATTAGTGTTGTCTTAAACAGCTCTCTAAAGATTCCTGTGAGCACTCAGCAAATGAACACAGACAAACAACAAAACATGCATTCAACCTCATATCTGTAGAGACATATGACAAACCAGAATGCTTTTAGCACTTTTTGCTCAACCACATGGAATAATAAAAAGGAAGTGGGGGTAAGGGGGGGCTTATAAAAAACTTTTTACTTGCGTGTGGCTCTATGTCTGTCCTTGCCATTCAGAGAGCAGATATAACCATGTGGGTGAGATTTTATTCCTATTATATGCCTCTTGTTCTACACTTTTGTGCTATTAATGGCATTAACCATACCGACTCTGCCTTCTCTCTGTGGCTCGAAGTAGCCACAGAGACAAGGTGCTGGGTTTCAGCAGGCTAGCAGTGTGGCTCTCTATATTCATTTTCAGGATTGAGTGATAAGAGGGGGATGTAAGCAGCTTCCTCTTATCTATTCAGACAGAAACAAACCCTGTCATTCCAGCTCCAAGCCAAAAGCCAAAACAGCCTCCAGACGCTGAAATGTACAAATCTATGAACAGTACAACACACATTTCCTTACTTTATCATGAAATTATCCGTCAAATTTCATCAGTGGATTCAAAGGGCATTTTTGTGAGCCGAGAAAGCAAATCCATTTCTTTTTTTCATAATCAAAGCCATCTGACAGGAAACCCCCTCACAAAATTCATGACAAAAATATGATTAAAGCTTGAGCTATTCTGGCAAGTTCAACTTTGTTGAATATTTGTTGAAGCCAAAGTTATTGTTAACACAAAGTGACAGGTAGAGTGTGACATGTCAATAAAACTACACCCATTTATGTACTCCTACATAAATGGGTGGGTGGGCCTGAGCTACATCAAGTAAATAAAATATTGAAAATTAAATCCTGGTGAAATAGTCATACTGCATCTCTATTAAAAAAAACAAAAAACAAAAAAAAAAAAAAACAGAGACTTGGAATCACAGATGAACATGTAAAAAAGACAACATGAGAAAACACGTCTCAGTGCCACTAGATCTCACATGCTTTTATTTTCTGTGTATGTAGTTAAGGTTTACATCTCCGGTTGGATTTTAATGGCTTGGCAGTGAATGATATGGGAAGAAATGTGCATTTAATACGATTACTTATTAACGACATCATTAGACATTTAGATTATTTTTTGTTGAACTGTACAGTATACTCTGCAGGTGTATGCATGGGATTTTAATTTCATTTTAAAAGCTTTCTTAAAAATGAACAGTAGTATCATACGGAGTCTAAGGAAATATTAAACATATGAGAAAAAAAACACACTGAAATGAGTTTTACATGGCAACTTTAAGTAGCGCAATTTGATTAACCTGCTACTTGTGTGCCAGTTTTCTGTGCATCGTGGTTATATAATCTTTTTAGCAACAGTATGCTTTGAAGGTTCTTGAATAAATGTCTCTCACTCGCTGGTTTAATTAAATGTACCAAAACATTAAGACAAAAGCTCTAAAGATGTTTAAACATTGTGTGATTCACTCACATGTATAAGTTCATGACCATACATGTGCTCTCACTGAAACTTTCAGAACTAAATTTCACCTTGGTTATCAGAGAAACCCTGATTATATGCTTCTTCACAAGAAGCTGGATGCTTAGTATAGAATCTTCTTTCAGATTGAACATGCAATGTAATTTAAGATTCAGTTTGAAACAAGGTCCTCTTCTATTATCACTGAGCTCATCACAGGAGGCATTTCTCAGTTTTGAAGATCATAAATTCACAGAGGATATTAATATTAACGCTCACTTGCTGATAGTTTCTTTTTTCCCCTTCAGCAAATGTGGAAGGTGACCAAGTTAATTATAGCAGCATTAATATAACATCCGTTTGAGTATTTTCAGGAGCAAAAAAGTTACCTTAGGTTCTTTGACACAACAAGAGCCCTTTTTATGGATCTAACCCATGAAAACTATAGCAATTCCCAGTAGCTGTGTTTGAAATTTTAAAAACTGAAATAAATGTATGCTGTCCGTTTCTAGCTCATGCATCATCTACATTGGACACGGGGCTTGCAATTTCATAGTATGAAACCATATGTGACAGAAATATATGGGTATGTTAAAAACCACTGGTCCATAGAAAACTAAAAAAGGTTTGACTTTTAAAACCACTTTTAGTCTCTGGAAATCTAAAACAATACAGGAATGTGTAAAATAATTAGACATCATTCCATATGATCGTATATGTATGTTCTATGTAATATTGACTTTGCCACATTTTTTCTTAGTCATTTAGTGAGGTACATTTTTTTTAACCTCACCTCCTCCCTTTCTTTTATGAAGGTCAAATTTTCACGTTAAGGCCTTGGTCAAAACTGACTGGCATGGTGTTCTGTCAGTTTCACTTTTGTATTAAGCATGGATTTTGGGATCATTCTCTAAAGTTCAGGATATATTTTATGAGACCATTACACATTTCCCAACAAGACTTTATTCTCCTTGATCACTCTAGGTTTTTCATCAGGTTTGGAGAAACATTCCGTTTATAAATGTCGGATGCAAACTCAAAATGTCCAAGACTTGAAATTGGTTCAAAATGTCTTTCAACCGGCTTCTAGTTTGAGTGTGTACACTTATGCTATCAGGTTATAGGAGCCCTTTAATTTTTGCTTTACTGAAATGATTTGTCCACAATAATACCAACTGAAATATAAAATCTCATTATAATGGCATCTTGGTTAGATAAGTGCTACCTCAGCTTACATCCGATTTCACTGGAAATAGATACCAATTTTCTTCTTGGTGCCGATTTCAGTTTCACTTAAACTCCATGCATATTTCACATTTTGTCATTCTTCCTGTCTCACCTATATTTGAGGTCATGCTGCTTTTAGAGAAGCGTGTGGCTCTAACTGATAAGTGGTGATTAAATTGTTGCGACACTGATAGCAGAGAATAATCATTTAAAAACCAATTACAAGGCACATGTCAGGCCTTTTATAAGAGAAGATGAGGAACAAATCAGGCAAGAAAGGAAAAAGTGAATAACACTAAAGCATTCAGGATATATTGACAGAACAGCATAACCATTTATTGTTTCTCTCAAAACAAATATTTAGACTTTTAGTTTATTCTATATACTATAGAATTAAGGGAACATTTGATGAGGTCATTGAGCTTTTTAGCAACAGTGATGGTCCAACAACCTCTTTGCATCAAAGTTTTAAATCGGTTTTGAGCTGCATTTAGATAGTGTAAGCTTTACTTTGTGGATAATTTTAATGTATGAGAAATGCTGATCTTATCCTTGTTGACAACTTTTCTTTCTTCTTCCATCTGCAAACTCTACCTAATCCAAGAACACCTGCTTTGCAGCTGGCATTTAGGCAACATCTCACATCCTGCCAAGTCTAATCACAGCTTTCATTTTCACAGCAACAATGTGGGTCCCATGGTGACTTCCCTTGAACTAGCTCACCTCTCTGTCTTTTTCATTAAGATATTTATTTTACAGGTTCCACACTTGTTGGCATTAAAATAAATAATGAACCAAATGAAAATGGATTCAAAAGCAATACATCATATTTACAACCCAACATAACTCCTTCGTGCTGTGGGAATGGCTGCCCTTCTACCCTTTGCCACTGTCTCATCCTTTCTCCTCTCCTGTGTCTCTGTGTGGATTTCAGGCTCTCTGTTTTGTCTCCCTGTGAACTCCAAGTCAGTCAGCCTGCACACCTGTGGCTCATCAGCTCATAACCTGCACAGCAGCCAACCCAGTCCCAATCACCTTCTGCCAGATTGTTCTGACTACTGCAGCGGTACTGATGCTGGGACAGCTGTCCTTAGATGTGCCTTGTTTTTTTTGTTGTTGTTGTTGTTTTTTCATTTTCAGGATTGAACTAATACTGTTCACTTGTGCTCACATTCCTTCCACTGTCTCCAGCTTGTTCTGCTCTGCTTAACTTCTCAGCCTGCCTTGGATCCAGTCGTCTGCCAGCCCACTCACTACCACCAGTCTACCACGCCATGTTCACCTTGCCTCACCAGTCATCTGTCTTCTGCTTGCCAGCCATCAGCTTGCCTCGCTAGACTCGCTCCTTCCAACTCTCTGCCTTGCAGTCTTTCCCAGTCTGCTCAGCCGTCTGCTGCTCCAGCTCTCTGTTTGCCCACTTATCCCCCCAACACACATTGCATTCTTACCCCAGGAACCTCTGAGTATGAACAATAAACACATGTTAATCATTGCCAAAGTTAACATCGACACTGACCATTACACAATATAATTTGTAACAAATCGCTGATGTAGCACTAGATCTTCAAAAAAAAAAAAAGAAGAAAAACATCTGACCTTACAATCTACTATTTATTTCACTACATGGTAGACTTGCTTTGTCTTTTGTAGAAAAAATGACTCTTTGTAAGTTTGTGTGCACAAATCACAATTTGTTGGGAATGTTTTCAAGAGATGAGGAATTGGTGGTGCTCAACTCTGAGTCAAATCTCACAGTTAAGCTCCATGGCACACAGCTTTTAGGTTAAGCCTGGAAACATAACAAGGATCTCAGAACTTAATCCACAACTTCAGCTATCATGAAGTCCTAACAAATGCATGTTTGTACCCAGTGAATCACTCTCATGAAGTGAAGAAAAGAGGAATTTTCTATCAAAAAAGAGCCATGAGAAGCATAAAACATAAATGGCTCAATCAATAAGAAAAAATATTTGCAACTGGGCCTCTTTTTAAAGAACTAGTATGGGGGTGATATCTGATCTAATGTAGTCATTTTACCTTTAAAGCAGATATTTTGATTTTGAAAATTAGATGTTGTGCACCTGCTCTAACACTGAGCCATGTGGCCCACATAGAAGTGGCTTAATTACAAAACATCATCTTGTTGTGAGAAAACTAACTGTGAACGGACTTTGAATTTCAGTGTCCTTGAACTAACTTTTTGACACCGATCTTTTGATAGCCATTAATGTAGCTAAATTATTGCAGTTAACTTTTTGCTACAGGGAAAGCTATTTTGAAGACGCATTTTGTTGGGTGAAAATCACTCCGTGTTACTACACACCAATGCAGATCAGAACTGGGGGTCCAAATTGTAATGTCTCTCTGAAAGCACCTAAACGTTTTGGTTGTGAATGCAAGTTGTCGTCACATGACATCATTCCACGCTGTAGAGTGTTGCATCCAGTATCCGGCTTAGCACATAGTCCCTTCATAGACACCAGTTTTTGTAAAAAATCTCCAATTTTTACAACAGCTATGAGTTCTTATGTGTATTAATGTTTCTTCTGGCTTCTTTCTCATTACTGGATAAATGGCCATGTAAGATAAGATATCCCTTTATTAATCCTACAAAATTTGCATTGTTACAGCACTACAGAGAACAGGGCAGAAACTATAAAAATCTATATACACAAAAAATACAAGTGAATATAGAAATACTGAAATGCTTTAAAGAATGAAATATAAAAGATAAGTCAATTCCAGGTGTATAAGGATTATTATACACATAACACATTATATGTGTATATGTTAAGGAATATTTAATTCATGAACTCAAATTTAAGTTAAAGACTTTAGTACCACAAGCCAGAACACAACAAATGAGTTGTAAGCAATGGCCTTTTGTAGATCTA
>NW_006801191.1:0-7970 GCF_000485575.1 Poecilia formosa | reverse complement strand
TATATATATATATATATATATATATATACACACACACACACACCCTAATGAACTCATTTCATCAGGGTAAACGGTAATATTTAACGCTTCTCAAAAACAACTAAAGAAACACTGTGCATTGAATTATTTACAATGATAGCATGCTGATACCAGTTTAGTGCATGCTGCTGATTCAACGATCAGAAATTATGAAACTGGGCCACCGTGGCTTAGGCTGTTTGAGCTGCACTATTAAACAGAAAAAAAAAAATCTCTCTCAGAGACTATCTTGATCCACTTAGATGAAATATGATCCATCTGGATTTTGTCATAGATCACAACAAATACAAACCTCTAAATTTGCCATTCCAGTTGTGAGTCAGCCATTACACAAGAATATAAGACAAAATGAAGAGAATGCTTGTTCTGCATTTTATTTAAAAAATTAATAAATAAATAAACAAGCAAGTTGTTTTTATATGCTCCCCTGCTTGTGCAAGGGATGGTACAATTGTCTGGGCATTTAATGAAAACTAACTGATCAAATGTAACATTTATCTATCACTGTTAAATAGATTTAGATCTACGTAAGTCTAACATGAATCTGCCCCACCTGTGCATCTTGGTCTTTGACAGCTGTCAGAGTCGGCTGTCAGTCCATGTCGGCCTTTATCTTGTTGAGTGTATTTGTTCTCTGACTACAATATGTCATTTCCACATCCGCTCATTTACCTAATTTGAATACAGACAAAGAGGAGTACACATGCACGCAGAACACACAATATATGAACACAAATAGATTCAAGCCAGCAACAATAAACCGCACACAAGAGCACCTGCAGCCTCTCCATATTTGTGGCACATTCAGAAGACTTGCACCTCATTTAAATACATGTAAACATTCACACACACACTCAAGTAGCTGAGCACACAATGAGATGAATGAATGTTAATGAAACTCTGATTACGGGGCTCTCTGAAACAATAGAGACAATAGGCAAGTTGTGTCAATGTTTTCCACACTATCACAAAAGCAATTTACTGTGTGGATAATAAAATAACTCCCTGTATAAAATGTGATTTCGTCTGTGTTCCTGGAAAGCTTGTGTGAATGTGTGGCTACCACAAACTTATTCATAACCCTTAAAGGTTAAGGTTTAAAGGAATCTTTCAATTTTACCACCAGGTTTATTTAGCAAAGTTGAAGTACTATTAATACTTTTCCAAAGATGCTGCATATCCATGAGGAAAGACTGAGCATTAATTATCTGTTTAAATTATTACTGTCGAAATCAAAGGTTTTCCATCAATTACTCCTTGTATAACCAGGAATGTAGTTTTAAATTAATAAATGCAAACACACATCTAAAATATATTGTGTGCTCATAACAAGGTATTGGTCTGTGTGCTGTCTTGTGAGTCCCTTTAAGAGAATAGTGAGAGAAAATCTGCACAAAATCCATAGTTGTATCATAATTGCCGCAAGAGGTTGATGCAAGCAATGCAAAGTCTAAAGCTCCTTCTCCATTTTCACATCTTACTCTAGCCAGGTGTCTGGATTGGTTGTAGCCCAGTTGGGCTTTTCTCCATTGGCAAAGTGTTCCTTCACTATTGTGGGTGTTAATAAGAGCAGGAATGGGTTAACTTAGGTGTGCTGTGAGTGCAGAGGAGTTGTTGTCAACGCTCCAATCATGTCATTTGTAGGGAAACGCAGCAATGGAGAACGTTGAGGTACTGGTTTTGATGGTTTCAACTAAACCCAAATATTTCATTTTGTCTTATAGAAATCCATTGTGGGCCCAAACAATAAAAAAAAAATAAAAAAATAAGATTAGTTGATTAGTTTGTTAAATATACAAATCTATTTGAATTGTGGGGCATAATTTTATTTTACATACGTGTAACCATTTAGATTTAGGTAATGATGGTCAGCTAAACTAGATGTTCATCAATTTACATGAACTTTATTAAAAGAGAAAAACTAATGTTTTGTAGTTTTGGTGTTCCATACTGGCTGGTAAAATCATTTACATTCTGTGCTATTCATAGAGTGATTTATGACCGTTTTTATGACCATAAATAGTTAACAATCCTCCTTTGATATTGAAAGTTTCAGAAAGAAAAATAGACAATATTACCAATTCTTATAAGGCAGGTTGTAAATAAAAGTACCAAAATACCACGTAATGCTTAATGTGCTTTTGCCACCAGATAATTACTGAAATGTGTGACCGGTCCAACCTTAGACTCTGCGTTGGATTTTTCTGTTGGTGTATTAAGGAGTACAGGGGCCAGATCTGGGTTGATTGTCTTTGTTTTTGTCTGAGATATCAAAAAGAAACAGCAGTGAGTACTCCACACAATCTGGTCCAAAACACTTCCCTCCTGCTAGCCCAGTACAACATTTGTTTGGAGAAATTCAAAACTACAATATATTCATCTTTGACAATGACATTCGGTCACCCTTGTCATAATGGGACAATAAAAACAAAACCAAAACAGAGCTTTGGATAAAATGTATCGCACTTTATAAAACCTTTGAAATATCAAAAAGAATCAGCAATGAGAACTCCGCACAAATTAGTCCGAAACACCTACCTTTCCAAAAAAAATAACATCCAAAACAAAGAAAAATTAGCAAAATCACACAACCAACCAAGAAAAACCAGAAACAACTGCGTGAAATAAAGCCAACATAACTCAGTAACTGTAGCACAAGCACTAGCATTAGCTTGCTGTATATTTAAATAAAACATCATTTTGGCTCATATACACCATGTAGCATTCCACTGTTGAAGAAAATAGATATCCCATCAAATACAGTACAAATACATAACTCATGAAATGTGAATTAACCAAGACTTATTTTTTTACTCCGTGACCGAAGTGTAGCACGTCTTACCTGTTGCTAGCATTTAGCCTCCTCCTGTTTGCATCAGGCAAAGTGACTACGCTCATAAGCTGCTTGAGGTACGTTCAAGTGCAATAGGAAATACTCAATGCTCACTTCAAACTGATACTAATAAAAATAACTAATTTGTATTCGTGAAATTTGGTGAAACCTTATTAGAATTTCAGCAAATGACTGCTTTGGTGAAATTTGAAGCTTAACTTAAAGTAATATAATTACTTCACATGTATAAAATGTATTTGTGTCATGTTTCACATTCCAAACATATACTAAAAGTGTTACACTTCTCACTGCAGCTCCTGAATATTGTTGACTTTACATCATAGACAGCGACAACCAGAACATCCAGAGTGCGAGGAAGGAATTGTGAGTTGAAAGAAAAAGTCAAGAACAGGGCATTCACTTCTGTCTTGGGGGTTTATACTCCATTTGATTCATCCTCCTTTTGTAATTTTAATATATGCAAACAACTTGCTTTTCAGCTTGCTTTACTCGAGTAGGACATGTTAAAAATCTATTTTGACTAAAATGTGTAAGATAAAAGTCAAAAAGTCTGAGGATTTTGCAGATTATTATGAACTGCAGCACAGTCCCCCCCTCTGTGAAACGCAGAGGGGGGACAAATTTTGCAATTGGACTGAGCTGTCTCAGCGCAGTGCAAATACGCAAAGCCAAATACATGAGCCTGGAATTGCCTTTATAAGCCAGTCTTAAAAACATGTTAACTCCTTATTGCTTTCCAACTTTCATGTTACAAGCTCTTCCAAATTATACATTTTTGGTCGTGTTTTATGTTCTGACAATAGTGTTATTTTCCGTTAAGTTATTATAATTCACTCCTTTGGGCTTATTTCATCACCAGAACCTCTCTACAGCTCAAATAGCTCAATTTAATTTCAAATAAATGGATTTCAAATACTGTATTGAAGTGAGCTGTAATCATCCCCAATTTTGAAAGGTTAATACTCCAGAAAACGCATTCTTCTTCCTTTAGCGGGACATAAATTATGTTCATTGACATCAATTATAGCTATTGCATCCACTGTGTGCGCAACAGGAAATAATCCCCATCACTGACTAATAACGGTCACTTGAAGGCATGATTGATACAGAAAATACTGACTGTTATGGTCCTTTGCACATAGACAATCAGTTTGATAAAACCAAGAATTGTCCCAAATGCAAAAATGTATTTGTAAAAAAAAATGTGCCCCGAGATATGGGGAGGGGAAACTCTGAGAGGATCATTGTCTCCCTCTATTAGATTGTGGCCTTAATGAACTTCAATACCCAAAATTCCCCTTGGCTTCTTGCTATGGCTTATTGCCTGCTTAATTTACAGAAAGAAACAAAAAAAAAAAAAAAAATGAAAAAATTTGACTGTCTATTTACATCAAAGCAAATCAGCCAAAAAAACACTGATGCGTTACAGTTAATAACCATTTGACCGAAGAGGCTGGTCGTGAGATGGTTTTAGGCAAAATCATGCCAAACTGAAAGAATAAAAAAAAAAAAAAAAAAAATGAAAAAATTCAAGAAAAAAAAAGACAGGGAGCAGAAAGACCATTAAATTGGTTGAAAAAGAAGGAAAGGGCTTACTGGGGAAAAATATGAAGGGTAGCTAGAAAGAGAGAAATTAAAGATGATCATCAAACCATGAAGCACTCAGGGCATCGTATGAGCTCATGAAGCCAATCAAGTGCAGGCTGCCTCAAATAGGCTAGAATTTAACTGACTGGTATACACTGGGTTATTGTTCGCCAATTAAAGCTGAATTGGGTTCTTGTTGGATTTCTTGCTAGGACTTGCACTTTCTAACAGGTTTATACCTCCAAACCTCATTTCTTCTTTGTTCCCTCTCCAATAGAAGAAGGACGTGATAAGAGAAGGAAACCACACCAGAGTTGGCATGTTTTAGGGCTGGGGAGAAGAATTCAGCTAATTACCAGGTTGGGTTGGGGTCAGATGAAACTCCTTTTATTATGCTCATGGGGGGGTTGTGATTAAGTTGAGTCTGTTTACTACTTGTGCAGAGAACCACATGTTCCTGCACACAGATGCTACAATATTCCAAAAGAAAATTTGAAGTTTTAAGGAATGTTTATTCTTCAAAATATTTAATTCGATGCACATTGTGTCACCGCACAGATGACACTGGGGAAACTACACAATATAAAGTTGAAATACAGTATTTTATTTTTCCCATAAATTTAGTGGAATTTATGGGAAACATACATATATTCAATCATTATAAACAATCTCTTCCAAACATTTAACAATAAAAATGAAATCAAAATTATCAGCTATTCTCTGTCACTGTTTTTTTGGCACCGGTATCTCTTCACATAATGCTAATAACTATTGTAGTCCTCAAATTCCAGTGGCTCAAAATATGCAAAATCCTGACTAACAATAAAAGTTGGACTCAGGTTTAATAAAAAACTCCGACCAAAACTAAAAAGGAGGTGGAGCAACAAAACCGTGCCAGAATGGCACTGAAGAAATGTTTAAAATCAACATAATGGAGCTGGTAAAGGCTGCTACATGTTTCAGTCTTTAGGAGGTTTCATGCAGAAGAAACAGAAGATTTCACTCACACTCAATGAATGAAAAAAAAACAACAAGTCCCAAACCACTAATGACAAGCCATAATTTTAATTTTGACATGCTACAGTAACTGCTGACACAAACTTTTTTAAACCTCACAAAGTTACAAAAGCCACTATATGTCAATCTGCATTTAATCTGATTTTTTTTTCAAGCTTTAAAAATGTATTAAAAACAAAAAGATTTTTTTTTCTGACTGGTCAGTATGATAAAGGTGTCTCCCAATGAGAAAACAATGCGACTAATTTAGCCTAAAATGCTAAAACATTTGTATTTGGAAAACCATACTTCTGCTGTAAAACTGGTTTATGTTTGTTAATTTTCTGTGTATCATTGTAGAGGTATTCTTCATACTACCTAAGCGTAATGTGTCTAAATGTTTGGTTTTAGGAAAACAACTCTGGCATTGTGTTGACCGTAATAAAGTGGAGGTGCCTATTTTGTCATTAGATTTGACTTACTTTACGAGTAAACTAAACTAAGTCAAATCTAGGTAATTGCAAACTGTGAAATTTGTACCAGTAACTATTGCAGAATTACAGGACTATCAGCAAAATAAATAAATAAATAAAATATTGAAAATTTGTGGTTCTATAATTAAATATCTTCTTAGCAACGGCCAACCACTTTGACATTCTTTAATCTGGCTCACCACAGTACTGAGTCTGCCCTTTTCAAAGTGTTCAATGACATCCGCGTAAACACAGACGTCTGGGAGAAACTCTGTGCTGGTCCTGTTGAACCTCAGGGCAGCATTTGACACTGCTGACTATGACTTATTATTGAAGTGACTGGAGAGCTGGGTCAGACTCTCTGCTACAGTACTTGACTGGGTCTTACCTGAAGAACAGGGACTTCTTCGAATCGATAGATAACTTTTCGTCACAACTAACAGAAATCAGATGTGGGGTAGCCAAAGGTTCACTCCTGGGGGTACTTCTGTTTAAAACTTACATGCTCCCACAAGCTCAGATTATAACAAGATTAATAATAAAGATCGGTTGCCATCACTACGTAGATTTCTTTGGGACAACACCAATAGGAGTCAGTAATCCTGCCCAAACATTTTCTTTTATAAATCATAAGATAATTTGAATTTCCCCAAAATTTGATAAATTTCTGTAACAACCTTTTGTTTACATTTTAATCTAAAATAAACCTCAGCAACACTATTTATATATGTAAAATGTTAGCAGAGGAATTATTAAATAGGACGTAAATCTAGCTACAAAATCTTGAACAAAATCCGTTTTCGTTTACATATAGGCTTTAGCTCCACCAGAAAGGTAAACTACAAAGAGAGTAGGAATAGTAATCATCTAGAACTCCAATGAGCCATTGATTCAAAAGGGCAAAAACCTGTTTGCTGTTATTTTTCATTAATGTTTTTTTTTTCTTTTTACTGGACAATCGTTTAGCATATATTTATACTAGTGAATACGTTTCAGTAATACTGGTGATTAATATCTCCCTTTTTGTATCGAAAAATTACTTAGCTGGGCACTTTACCATTAAATTTTTTTTAATATTAAATTATTACCAAAAACAGTAATATGCATGGTAAAAATAGTACTACAAATTATAAGCCTATGTTGCATAATTTGTCTCTGGTCCCCTGATAATTTTATCTTTTGCAAATTCCAATAGTCCTGAGAGATTGACTGTATTGTTTATGTGCTCCACTTTGTGGAATTCATCCCAAAGTATTTAAATTTTACTGAAAAGTAAGGCAAGCTGTGTCTCCTCCACATGGCAGTAATCGGTTGTTACACCTGTTTTGTCTAGTAAACCAGTGATTTGCTTATTGAGGGCACTAGAAGGATGTATTAATAGACTGTAAGAAGGCTTAAAAAAGGAGGGAGTTGGTATGGTTTTATACCCCATAGGAAAATGGGCAGCAGTGCGGGGGAGGATGCCAAGTCTTTGCTGCAGCTGGAAGCTGCAGACAAGAATTGTGGGCATTGGAAGTTGAGAGCCTGCCAGCTGACAATTGTCTAGACCAAGACAGATGGGAGAAAGTCCTACATGTAGAATTGAGTGGCTTTTTGAGATTGTGAGCTGAACAGAAGAATCCAGATGACAGAAGGAAGATGCCAAATTTTATATGCCAACTGCTGGATTAAGGAGCCGGTTGCAACAGCTGTGATTCAGTTCAACAACTTCTTGATGGACTAATCACAAAAATGAACAAGGTTGTATGATGCAGTTTTGTGAAATATAATAGACAATTACAGCTAAAGATGTCACAGTGCACAAGAGGAGAGAGATGTACAGATGTTACAGGACGCATTGTTGTGAATACCGATTCCTTAATCTTCCGTCACGCTGTCTATCTTGCCAAAATCATGCTAGTTATTTAAAATGCTGTAATATAAAGTTGTCCATAATTTGTCATAATTTGTTTTTCTAATTTGCACTGCATCCAGTAAGTCACAAACCTGTCCATAAAATACTAGGACATTCGATAAAGTAA
>NW_006801190.1:17016-19336 GCF_000485575.1 Poecilia formosa | reverse complement strand
GAAACCGATGTTTTTGTTCTTCACACGGAAAGCTGTTTCTGCCATGCAGGGGCGACGGTGGATCAGAGGGCAGTAGTTCATGTAATTATCACTTCTTTACTTGATCTTTAACCACAACAGCATAATATGAAATCAAACTAAATATGAAATCTAGCTAAAAATCTGCAGAAACAGACGGATAAAGTCACTGAACGTTTTTTGAGTTTGCTTCTGTGACTGCATTTTAAGACGGTCCAGTTATTATGTCTCTGTCGCCCCCTGCTGGACTTGTTGTGGTGACTGATTTGTGATCGCTTTTCTTTTCTCTTGTTTTACCTGATATGATGCTCTTGAGAGTAAAGGATCAGTGCACACCTGAACAAACACATGAACAAGGAGGGAAAGAGGAAAAAAAAACCCCAGGAGTAATTAAATACTTTCTATTTAGTAAAATAATCACAAGCTTAAACATGGTTTTTAAATGTTTCTGACATACCCATGAATTACATATTTTTATCCTCACGTCTTACTGAAAATATCAGTTTGATTCATAATAAGACAATGGGTCTTTTTAAGACTGAAACATGAAAGTATGTTTGAAAAAAAAAATCAGTATGGTTTGATATGGTGCGAATCTTCATGACAACAGATTCTTTATAAAATCTGTGTCCTGCTCAACTTGTTTCTGCTTATTAAGCTAATTCAAGGTGTGAAGAAAACCCTCCTTACATAACGTTACCAAAACATGTGGCCTCAAATAGTTAGTGAAACCAAGCAGATGTTGCCCACTTGGATCTGGACTATCAGGGTTAAAATCACTTTAAACTGCAATAAAAAGTAGGTTTCACAGAGCAATGATACATTGACCAGAGTACGGGCTGATTCCCAAATAATGTTGATTAAATTCTAATCTGACAGAGTATAACATTCAGGAAATAAAGTTTTTTATTCTTTCCCTTTACTAATCAGACAGTAAATAATGAGGACAGATCTATGAGGAAGGACATTTATTAAGACAGTGGTTTTGTGTCTATGGTGACACTGCGAAAAATCACAAATTCGGCTGTTTATAAGATTTTTTTTTTATAACCAGTGTGTTCCACTGGTATTTTATCCAACTGGGAGACTATTTTGGGCTTCACTCTGCAGTGGAAGACAGTTAACAACAACAATGACTTTGCTCTCCAGGGGACCAGTAACACTCTGTTTCATCCATCACTGCAGGAACTTAAACAAATGTAGAGGAATCACTGAGAGGAAGACTAAATACTGCCTAATTTTACTGAGCAGATTTATCTTTGCTTTTAACCCTATAAAAGCAAAGATAAAGGCATCAAAAAATAGTCAGAAAATTCACATTTTTTAGAACTAGGATCTTCATGAAGCCTTGAAGCAAAATCTAAAAAAAAATTTTTTTTGCCTTGACATTTATTTTATAAAATAACTGTCAATCTTTTTGTCCCAAATTGTTAGTTATTATTATCATTATTATTATTATTATTACTTTTGTATCACATTTGACTCCATTACTCACTACTATATTCTTCCTCTTTGAGTGAGTTGCATGTTTCTTCTTTCAAGTGGTTGTATGTGCTTTTTGAGGTTAGTAACCATATGGCCTCTAGATGGAGGCCTTGTCATTATCTCCAGTAGCAACAGATAGTTTTTTATTCTACTATGTTTTACGTAAAACAAAAGCAAAGAAAAATAACAGTGTACAGTGTAGTAACTCATGATCCTTGTGGCCCTGCTTTTGTATTTTCTGTGAATGTCTTTATTTTTGTTAATTACTCACACACTGCCGTAGGTGCTTCCTACCTATGACTTCTTCTCTTTCATTGTTTCTTGCAATTGAAGGATTAGCAAATGACATGTTGGCAAAAAAGTAAAATTCAAAAATAAAATTTAATTTCACTTTGTAGACGTAGAATCCAGAACAAATTTAAACTAAATACAATGGAAAGATAGAGTCCGTCAAATATGAAGTCCAACAAAGAGCAAGAATATTAGCAAATCTGGTCAACTATGGTGAGAGGAAGAATCAAAGTAGGGTGCAGCAAAAGTACTGATCCAACCAGGATGTACATGCAGGAAATATCAGAAACAAATAAATAAAATTACCTTGCCTTACCTAAAAACATTTAATAAATTAACTAAGCTGAATTTCATAAAAAGTGAATATAGTTTCACTTCTTTTGATTGCAATTTTTCACTTCATGATCTAAATTTGCCATTTTGTGTCATTTGTTTTATCTAACAATTTTCTTCAAATAAACAAAGATTATACATACATACATACATACATACATACATACATACATACATATATATATATATATAT
>NW_006801190.1:13719-16056 GCF_000485575.1 Poecilia formosa | reverse complement strand
ATCTTTCAGTTTTCCCCAAAGTTGAAAGTTTCTTTTTTTCTTTTTTTTTTTTACAGTGCACAACTACACTCCAAGAGCTGCTCACAAGATGGGAAATTGTTTGTTACCTTTAAAAGTATCTACAGCTTTTGTCTCTGACTTATATGCTGTATGTTTCTCGGCCCTAATTATTCTTTCCCTCCATCCATTATCTTACATGCTTAAGTGTGTTCACTAACAAAATACAGTACACCTGTGGTTGTTGAAGGTTCCATTACTAAAACGTATAAATGATCAATGTGAACCATAAGTCTGTATATTTAATACTATTTGTATTATTTATTTAGATTTTATGTTTTGATGTGAGCACTTGGATTTCTATCGATTTATTGAATAATCAATCAATCAATCAAATTTTATTTGTATAGCACATTTCAGCAGCAAGGCATTTCAAAGTGCTTTACATCATTAAAATGAAAACAGCATGTGACATTGAATAAACAGTGTGAAAGAGAAAGATTAAAAAAGATAAAAACATTAAAACCCGCACTCCTTTTAGGACTTCAGTTAAATGTCGAAAAAAAGAAAAGAAAAATAATAATCTGAGAAAAATAATGTAGTAACTCATGATCCTTGTGGTTCTGCTTTTGTGTTTTCTGTGAATTTCTTTATTTTTTTATTAATTACTCACACACTGTCATGGGTCCTTCCTACCTATGACTTCTCTTTCATTGTTTCTTGCTATTGAAGGTTCACCAGATGACATGTAGGCAAAAAAGGAAAATTCAAAACTAATATTTAATTGCAAAACTAAATACAATGGAAAGGTAGAGTCTGTCAAGTATGAAGACCAACAGAGAGCAAGAATATTAGCAAATCTGGTGAACTATAGAGGAAGAATCAAAGAATGTATATGCAGGAGAAATAATATCAGAAAGGAATAAATAAAATTATCTTACCTAAAAGCATTTAATAAAATAACTAAGCTGAATTTCATAAAAAGTGAATATAGTTTAATTTCTTTTGACTGCAATTTTTCACTTCATGATCTAAATTTGCCATTTTGTGTCTAACAATTTTCCTCAAATCCTAATCGATTCAAGTCTGGTAAAAAAAGAAACTAACAAAGATAAAACCATCTTAACCATTGGTTAGACAAAAGGTGATGATGCATGATAGAATATTAATTAAGAAATGGAATTTCTTAATTTCTTTAATGAACGTAAATACACTTTCATTAATCCATGATCCTCGATTTCATCCTTGGATTTCTTCACGGTTTGATGATGCGAACTTTCAGGGAAAACTGTGATAAACCATGTGCTTTGAAGAACTGAAAAACAAAACACATTTCAACGTTGCAAAAGTCATTTAAATTCAAGTTAAATGATAATTAAATGTAGAAAGATTTAAACTTCAACAAAAGTTGGTCTCACCTCCACTAAAACATCTTCCATCTCTGAATCTGATAGTTGTGTCTTAGAATTTAATTGAAGTTTCATTCTAATAATATAGGCTGTTGACACAAAAATACATAGTGATGACGTCAAAATATAACAATTTACATGGTAATTTGGAGGATTTTCAGTATAGTTCAGAAGTGAACACTGGCATAACAATGGCTTAATTATTTGGTAAAATGTTTAATACAACTATTACCATCTAGTTTCCAGTAAGAGAGAGAAAATTGAACTAATTTTCACACAACTTTGATTGGATGGATCTCATTGATTACTGGCATTGACAGTTGATTATAAATCTTTAAAATTATAACAAATTTGGTGAAAAGGCTAATTTATTAAAGGGGGAAAATAATTGCAAGCATCTTACAAATGGATTTACTTACTTGGCTCTTTAGTTGAAGGTCAAGCAGATTCCAGCACAATGATGGTTGTCAACATAAAAACAAGAATATATTGGATAAATTAACATCAAACATTTCTGGGGTCAAGAAGATTTTAACTAACATGTTTAATGAAATATTAATGCAATTACTTTCTTCAATTTATGGCAGTTATTTCCTTAAATCTGCAATAAAACCATTTGGAGCAAAATCTAATTCTTCAAGTTAAACAAAATAAAATAAATTTTTTTTATGTGTATTTTTGTCAGTGAAGTTAATATAATTAGGCAGTTTTTAAGTGAAAAGCACTTCCTGTGAAAGTCTGCCTATCTTGTGCAGCTGACTTGTAAAAGTGCGATCAGCAATGTTCAGTTTCTAACCATTTATACATTATAAGTAAATAAATAATCTCACCAAGGAAAGCTACAAGCTGTACTCCACTGCTTCTGATGCTCTCAAACACAGAGAAGAGAGTGAAAGTGTATTTGGTTCCAGGAATCAGAGATGAAACTGTG
>NW_006801190.1:5193-12542 GCF_000485575.1 Poecilia formosa | reverse complement strand
TCATACTGGAGAACAAAGCTGGTGGTGATCGCGCTCCACTGCAGAGTGATGCTGGTCTCACTTTGTGCCAGAACTACGAAGGGCGGAATTTCTAACGCAGATAAACACAACATGAATTACAATATAAATATTTATTTCTATTTTACCAAACACAAAAAGTATGCTACACATTTGGTTCGGTCAAGAAAATAACTGAAATTTAAAAAAAATCTAATGATTAGGCTTTGTGTATGTGTGCACATTGAAATTGTCTGGTTGTAAAAGGAAAACAGATCCTTTTTTAGTTAATTATTATTACCATAAAACATTACCTGCACAATATCCCAGAGTGCAGGAAGATGGCAGTTGAACTTTGTAGACGTAGAAACCAGAACAAACTTTGATCTGAATGGTGCTGGAGGCAAAATGGAAGCAGGAACCCGACCAGGCGCCAAATACGTTGCGAGTTACGATTTCATTAAGCTGGACTGGATGAGTCCCGTTTATCCACAAAGTAGCATGAGTTCCACATCGGTTTTCTGCTACACATTTCTCTGGTATCTGAGCGCTGCTCTGACCCAAATAAAAGCGATACCATCCACTCCAGGCAATGTTTCGGTCACAGTGTATGATTGTTGTGTCTGTATTCTCTGTTGAACGCCAGGCATCGTTCACCACAGTGTAGGTGGCACAGGGGTCAATGCATTGAACAACTCCATTGGTGGTGATGCACTCTGTGCCAGAAGCACAACAGTCACAGCCGGAACAAAGAGCTTGGTCATCATCAAATACAACATGTGGAAAAAAACAGAAGATAAACATTATAAGTTTAACCCTTGTGTTTACAAATGGGGTTCAACTGACCTCAGACCCGTAAAACTTGCATCATTTGCCACAGTCCTCCATGTTTGCCTCAGTCTTTGCACTCACAAGGGTTAAATACACCAAATACTTTTGTTTTTATTTTGACCTATCAGATTTTGAGATAATGTGGGTGAAGGGGTTTTCCTGCACCCGAGAATAGATTAGCGCAGAGGTTCCCAAACTGTAGGGCGCGCCCCCTAGGGGGGGCGCCGTGTCATTGCAGGGGGGGCGCGGGAAGCCGTATGAATGTAAAAAACAAAACAAAACATGAACACTGTATGCGCTGGGTTTTTACCTTAGAATGGCCAACTCTCTGTTATTCCTATGTCAATTTGATACAGTAGAGGCTTCCACACTTCCCATATTTGTGTCCTCTGTCACTTTTATNAAGTAATTAAAATGTTTAAAAATTTAACGATGAGTTGATTGGGGTTCATCTATGTGTGTGACTATTCTTAATTCTTTATAAATCATTGCCATAAAACTTTACCTGTACAATATGCCAGCCAACATGCAGTTGGCTGTTGAAGTTTGTAGACGTAGTAACCAGAACAAACTTTGATCTGGATGGTGTGTGAGACAAAATGGCAGCAGGAACCTGACCAAGCATTACACACAGTGCGATTTACGATTTCATTAAGCTGAACTGGATGAGGTTCGGTTATCCATAAGGGAACATCGGCTCCGCATCGGTTTTCTGCTACACATTTCTCTGGCATCCGAGCGCTGGTCTGACCCAAATAAAAGCGATACCAACCACTCCAGACAATGTTTCGGTCACAGTGTAAGATTGTTTGGTCTGTATTCTCTGTTGAACGCCAGGCATCATTCACCACAGTGTATGTGGCACAGGGGTCGATGCATTGAACAACTCCATTGGTGGTGATGCACTCTGTGCCATCAGGACAACAATCACAGCCGGTACAAAGAGCTTGGTCATCATCAAATATGACATGTGGAGAAAAACAAAAGATAAACATTATAAGTTTAAAGATACCAAATACTTTTGCTTTTATTTTGACCTTTCAGATTTTGAGAGGATGTGGGTGAAGGGGTTTTCCGGCACCCGAGAATAGATTAGCGGCTAAGTAAGATCATAATATCTTCCATAATTTCTTATCACTAAATGCAATTCCACAGTCTGACAGGTTCATGTTAAATCCAGTTGCAGACAATTTTTCTACAGAGACTTAATGAGTCTCTGAATATCTCTCTGATCTTTGCTGTGAACAAAGATCAGAAAGTTCTCACTCCATTTCATTTTGAAATTGTTGCTCCTGTTATGTTTTAGACACAACACTGCAAATAAAAACCACTTTCAGACATTTATGATGAATTTCACTTTGCTGTGGTTCAAAGGAGACTCATGCTTAATTGTTACACAGCAGGTTTTAAACTAAGCTGAATGAGAAAATTATTCCCCAAACCTTTTCTCAACCTCAGTCTTCTTGAACGACCAACCAACAGACTGCAGATAAAACTAACATATTTCTGGTGTGGAAAAGTCTCTCTTTCACATTAAGATGTAAAGTCTTACCAGTAGCCACAGAGATCAGTGAAGTTTGGAGAAAAACTGCCATCAAAACAGAAACAAAATATGGAAACAGCTGATCAATACATTTGAAATTAGACATTTACATATAATATATTAAAAACAATTTGCTAAATGCCAGAATAATAGCAGAGAAAACATTTTTCATGTAACTTTAAGCAAGTCAACTAAAATCAGTTAAACTGTTAGAGAAATCTCAGTGGGACGTCATTGATTTGTTAGACTAGATCATAGTTAAATCCAGGCACACCTGCACTGTAAACACACCACTTAAAGGTTTGAGATCATGCAAAAGTTTAAACAAATCAGTCAGGCTGTCATAAACAGTATAAACAAATCTGATTTGTCCTATGGACTTCGTAAAGATGCTGAAGTAATCTCATTTTCCAACATCGGCTAAAAAAATCATGTAGCGAGGAAGATCACATTATCCACTGGCAACATGAAGAAGCCAGATTATAGTTTGAAAACCCACTAAGAAACAAATACCTTAAATTTTAGTGACGACTGAAGCAATTTTTTCCCCATATATTGTTATATCTGGAGAATAAAGGTGGAATTTCATAAACATATTCCAGCATCAATTGAAGAAATCATCCTGAAAGTTACAGCTCAACAACAAATTGGTCTTCTGAATGGAAAACAACAATAATAATTATTTTAGATTATCAAGAAAGGACAGCAAAGTTAATGTTTTGGAGTAGCCATCACAAAACCCTGGTGTAAGACCAATAGAAATAGTTTGTTCAAGCTGTAAACAAAAGTTACACTACTAGAAATTATAAATAATTTTGGTAATTCTAATGTACCTAAAAGTTGAGGAAAGGTTTGGACCCACGATTTCCTTGTATTGAGGTGAAAGTGCCAATCACACCCCATGTGCATTTTCATGCACACTGTGAAAATGTACATAGTGCACATGTACATGTTCAACACATTACTTTGATTTTAACTTTTTTCTAAGGTTGCATCTCTGCCTCAGTTTCCCTCTGTGGAAGAAAGTCTAAAAGAAAAAAGACTTTAAGAAGTTAGAATCAGAAAAACAACAGACACAAACCTGAGAGCCCAAACAGGATGAGCCTGTAATCCATCAGTGAAAGCTTGACATAAAATAAAGTATCAAGAAAATAAGTTCAACATCCAAACACTATAAATGCATTTCACAACACAGACAAGCGGATGACAGCTTCAAGGCTTCAAGGCTTCAAGGCACACAGAGACAAAGTCTTGAGATGCTCTACATGTTTAAAGGTACTACAGATGGGTGTGGCATGACATATATTGTCACTTCCCAGGATGTGTGACAGTAAAAGAACATGGAAATGATGAAAGCAGATTAGTGTCATTTAAATTACTAGAATTCAACATTTCTAGAGTTAATAGAAGGAGAAGTTGCATCATTAGGTCTGTTTTATCGCCAACATTGTAGTTTGTGAGACTGAGGAGGTCAGGAGTTTAGGAGAACCACAGGAGTTTTACTGGGTTAAAACTCTGGATTACACCCCCTGTTAAAACACAGTTCAATCAAATGATTGAAATATCTCTACAGTATGCAATAAAGTTTAGCAAAGGTCTGGAAATGAGAAATTAATTTGTTTCTGTCATGAAGTGGGGTTGTAGGTGGTGAGGAGAGACGCTGAGACCCAGGTTATGGTGATGAAGATTTAATGAAGGCTCAAAAACAGTCCAACACAGGCAGCACGGCAGAGAGACAGGCACACAGCCAAATACCGGTAGCAACTGATAAACAGGACTTGGAGACGAGAGCTAACGCAAACCAGGACTTAGCAGTTCAACTGGCGCGAATAGACGTCAACACGACAACTTAGACAAACCTAGACATTGACAAACGACACTGACTTACGACAATCACACGACGAGGATCCGACACAGACAAAGACAACAGGGGGGGTTAAATACACAGGGAAGGTAATCAGGGAACGGGATACAGCTGGGAGCAATCAACAGGGAAGACACAGAGACAGACTCACAGGACTACACAGAAACTCAAAAATAAACACACAGAAACACGGAACATGACAGTTTCAGGAGAGTTTTAGCAGGGATGCATCTAAAACCTGCAAGTAGCTCTAGAGAACTACGATTGGAGACATGTCGCCTGTTTTAAGGCATAAAGTTACAAGTTAAAGTTACTGTCAAAGGAGAGTAACTGTTGGTTTGGTTTAGTGGTTTAATGGGGCAGATTTCTGCATTCACACAGCAGCTGAATGTGACTTATTCTATTTTGGCAAAGAGGAGTTCCTTCAATTGGGATGAAAAAATTCAGCCTAAGTCATCACACCAGACTGGACCCAAATGGAATATATCCACAAATGTACCTACTAGAATTCAGCATTCATTAGTTTGGTATAAAATGTTACCAACCAAAGTGTATGAAACATTATTATCAAATGGAATAAAGTACAGGAACATTTGAGTTTGGGGACACAACAAGAGAAGTTGAGAATAACAGAGTTAACATCCTGTGGGATTTCCAGATCAAGCTTTATATAAAAAAAAAAAGTTAGGCAGCCAACTGGACACTGTGGCAGCAGTGATTAATGTAGCAATCTGAAGCAACAGCAACATAAAAAAGAAACAGGAAAAGCTTAAAAATGCCTAGGGCTCAATGAGGAAACGCCAGAGTTGTAGAATGTGGAGGCTTCAGCAGGGCAGCTGAGACTGAGACCTCAAAACCACAGAAAGTTTTCATCAGATTCCACCACCAACATCTGAGATCTCTTTAATTAGCACAACCAGCTAACGAGCTGTAGAACCGTTAAGGTCCAGAGAACCTAGAGAACCAAAGCTTTAAGTATACATGACATGGTAATGGAGTCTATTTTATATCACAACTGTAACTGATGCTGTAAATAACACTTTCCTGTGAAATGGATCTGCCTTAGATAACCTGGGGAAAATGAAAGTAAAGGAGCATCTTACACTGTAGGTGATATTAGAGCAAACAAGGATAATGCAGGGTGTGTGTAGTTCCATTTGCCTTTGTACTTATAAGCATTGAACATTTACAAACTTCTGTGCAAAGAAGATAATAAACTTTGCAATGCAAAGTAGAAAGTATGAATGAAGCACCTTGTGAAAGAGCAAACTCAGTGCTACAGTCTGAAACATGAGAAAGAAACAAGATGTTTCTGAGAAACCGATGTTTTTGTTCTTCACACGGAAAGCTGTTTCTGCCATGCAGGGGCGATGGTGGATCAGAGGGCAGTAGTTCATGTAATTATCACTCCTTTACTTGATCTTTAACCACAACAGCATAATATGAAATCAAACTAAATTTGAAATCTATGTAAAAATCTGCAGAAACAGACGGATAAAATCACTGAACGTTCTTAGAGTTTGCTTCTGTGACTGCATTTTAAGACGGTCCAGTTATTATGTCTCTNGAGACTTAATGAGTCTCTGAAGATCTCTCTGTTTGCTGTGAACAAAGATCAGAAAGTTCTCACTCCATTTCATTTTGAAACTGTTGCTTCTGTTAGGTTTAAGACACAACACTGCAAATAAAAACCACTTTCAGACATTTATGATGAATTTCACTTTGCTATCGTTCAGAGGAGACGCAGGTTTAATTGTTACACAGCAGGTTTTAGACTAAGTTTAGTGAGAAAATTATCCCCCAAATCTTTTCTCAACCTTTGTTTAGGAGCCTTTCGAATGTCTTAAATTAATCTATAGCTGATAGGCCTTCTTGAATGACCAACCAACAGACTGCAGATAAAACTAACATATTTCTGGTGTGGAAAAGTCTCTCTTTCATAATAAGATGTAAAGTCTTACCAGTAGCCACAGAGATCAGTGAAGTTTGGAGAAAAACTGCCATCAAAACAGAAACAAAATATGGAAACAGCTGATCAATACATTTGAAATTAGACATTTACATATAATATATTTAAAACAATTTGCTAAATGCCAGAATAATAGCAGAGAAAACATTTTTCATGTAACTTTAAGCAAGTCAACTAAAATCAGTTAAACTGTTAGAGAAATCTCAGTGGGACGTCATTGATTTGTTAGACTAGATCATAGTTAAATCCAGGCACAGCTGCACTGTAAACACACCACTTAAAGGTTTGAGATCATGCAAAAGTTTAAACAAATCAGTCAGGCTGTCATAAACAGTATAAACAAATCTGATTTGTCCTATGGACTTCGTAAAGATGCTGAAGTAATCTCATTTTCCAACATCGGCTAAAAAAATCATGTAGCGAGGAAGATCACATTATCCACTGGCAACATGAAGAAGCCAGATTATAGTTTGAAAACCCACTAAGAAACAAATACCTTAAATTTTAGTGACGACTGAAGCAATTTTTTCCCCATATATTGTTATATCTGGAGAAAAAAGGTGGAATTTCATAAACATATTCCAGCATCAATTGAAGAAATCATCCTGAAAGTTACAGCTCAACAACAAATTGGTCTTCTGAATGGAAAACAACAATAATAATTATTTTAGATTATCAAGAAAGGACAGCAAAGTTAATGTTTTGGAGTAGCCATCACAAAACCCTGGTGTAAGACCAATAGAAATAGTTTGTTCAAGCTGTAAACAAAAGTTACACTACTAGAAATTATAAATAATTTTGGTAATTCTAATGTACCTAAAAGTTGAGGAAAGGTTTGGACCCACGATTTCCTTGTATTGAGGTGAAAGTGCCAATCACACCCCATGTGCATTTTCATGCACACTGTGAAAATGTACATAGTGCACATGTACATGTTCAACACATTACTTTGATTTTAACTTTTTTCTAAGGTTGCATCTCTGCCTCAGTTTCCCTCTGTGGAAGAAAGTCTAAAAGAAAAAAGACTTTAAGAAGTTAGAATCAGAAAAACAACAGACACAAACCTGAGAGCCCAAACAGGATGAGCCTGTAATCCATCAGTGAAAGCTTGACATAAAATAAAGTATCAAGAAAATAAGTTCAAC
>NW_006801190.1:0-5183 GCF_000485575.1 Poecilia formosa | reverse complement strand
TGCTCCCAGGAGTGAGAGATTAGACTGTGTACGTCACTGTTGCAGCTCCATCTGAGGCATTGATGTTTGTCTCTGTGCCATTAAACTGGAGAACAAAGCTGGTGTTGTTGTTGATTTTATTCCACTGCAGGGTGATGCTGCTCTTATATTGTGCTGATTTTTTAAATCCTTCTGCATTTTGAGGAGCTGAAATAGAGACATTTTATATTAGATTGTTGCAGGTTGGGTTTCTTGTACATCTATGAGATGCCGGTATCTTCATGGTAGCTCAGACAAAGAAAATTAAAAAAACATGCCCAAGCCAATCAAACAGTAGAGCGAAGGGAATATATGATTGCTTTTTGCCATCTATGTTATAAACACATTATTGATCTTTCCATCACATTTTTCATCTTACAAAACTATAACAGGATGTTTTATGTTCTCAGTCAGAGAAGAGAGATATAGTTCTATAGTTATAGTTATATTGTTCTCTTTGACACCTATGAGTCTTTTCCTGTGTTTTCTCCCAAATGATTAAAATATAGTGGTCCAAGCCACCAAAGCTGACTGTCAGTGGAATATCTTACCTGTGACAGCTGTCAGTTGCTGTCCACTGTTTCTCCCATTTCCAATCACAGTGTAGAGAGTGAATGTGTAAATGGTCCCAGCAGTGAGAGATGAGACTGTGTACGTCACTGTTGCAGCTCCATCTGGGGCATTGATGTTTGTCTCTGTGCCGTCATACTGGAGAACAAAGCTGGTGGTGATCGCGCTCCACTGCAGAGTGATGCTGGTCTCACTTTGTGCCAGAACTACGAAGGGCGGAATTTCTAACGCAGATAAACACAACATGAATTACAATATAAATATTTATTTCTATTTTACCAAACACAAAAAGTATGCTACACATTTGGTTCGGTCAAGAAAGTAATTAAAATGTTTAAAAATTTAACGATGAGTTGATTGGGGTTCATCTATGTGTGTGACTATTCTTAATTCTTTATAAATCATTGCCATAAAACTTTACCTGTACAATATGCCAGCCAACATGCAGTTGGCTGTTGAAGTTTGTAGACGTAGTAACCAGAACAAACTTTGATCTGGATGGTGTGTGAGACAAAATGGCAGCAGGAACCTGACCAAGCGTTACACACAGTGCGATTTACGATTTCATTAAGCTGAACTGGATGAGGTTCGGTTATCCATAAGGGAACATCGGCTCCGCATCGGTTTTCTGCTACACATTTCTCTGGCATCCGAGCGCTGGTCTGACCCAAATAAAAGCGATACCAACCACTCCAGACAATGTTTCGGTCACAGTGTAAGATTGTTTGGTCTGTATTCTCTGTTGAACGCCAGGCATCATTCACCACAGTGTATGTGGCACAGGGGTCGATGCATTGAACAACTCCATTGGTGGTGATGCACTCTGTGCCATCAGGACAACAATCACAGCCGGTACAAAGAGCTTGGTCATCATCAAATATGACATGTGGAGAAAAACAAAAGATAAACATTATAAGTTTAAAGATACCAAATACTTTTGCTTTTATTTTGACCTTTCAGATTTTGAGAGGATGTGGGTGAAGGGGTTTTCCGGCACCCGAGAATAGATTAGCGGCTAAGTAAGATCATAATATCTTCCATAATTTCTTATCACTAAATGCAATTCCACAGTCTGACAGGTTCATGTTAAATCCAGTTGCAGACAATTTTTCTACAGAGACTTAATGAGTCTCTGAATATCTCTCTGATCTTTGCTGTGAACAAAGATCAGAAAGTTCTCACTCCATTTCATTTTGAAATTGTTGCTCCTGTTATGTTTTAGACACAACACTGCAAATAAAAACCACTTTCAGACATTTATGATGAATTTCACTTTGCTGTGGTTCAAAGGAGACTCATGCTTAATTGTTACACAGCAGGTTTTAAACTAAGCTGAATGAGAAAATTATTCCCCAAACCTTTTCTCAACCTCAGTCTTCTTGAACGACCAACCAACAGACTGCAGATAAAACTAACATATTTCTGGTGTGGAAAAGTCTCTCTTTCATATTAAGATGTAAAGTCTTACCAGTAGCCACAGAGATCAGTGAAGTTTGGAGAAAAACTGCCATCAAAACAGAAACAAAATATGGAAACAGCTGATCAATACATTTGAAATTAGACATTTACATATAATATATTAAAAACAATTTGCTAAATGCCAGAATAATAGCAGAGAAAACATTTTTCATGTAACTTTAAGCAAGTCAACTAAAATCAGTTAAACTGTTAGAGAAATCTCAGTGGGACGTCATTGATTTGTTAGACTAGATCATAGTTAAATCCAGGCACACCTGCACTGTAAACACACCACTTAAAGGTTTGAGATCATGCAAAAGTTTAAACAAATCAGTCAGGCTGTCATAAACAGTATAAACAAATCTGATTTGTCCTATGGACTTCGTAAAGATGCTGAAGTAATCTCATTTTCCAACATCGGCTAAAAAAATCATGTAGCGAGGAAGATCACATTATCCACTGGCAACATGAAGAAGCCAGATTATAGTTTGAAAACCCACTAAGAAACAAATACCTTAAATTTTAGTGACGACTGAAGCAATTTTTTCCCCATATATTGTTATATCTGGAGAATAAAGGTGGAATTTCATAAACATATTCCAGCATCAATTGAAGAAATCATCCTGAAAGTTACAGCTCAACAACAAATTGGTCTTCTGAATGGAAAACGACAATAATAATTATTTTAGATTATCAAGAAAGGACAGCAAAGTTAATGTTTTGGAGTAGCCATCACAAAACCCTGGTGTAAGACCAATAGAAATAGTTTGTTCAAGCTGTAAACAAAAGTTACACTACTAGAAATTATAAATAATTTTGGTAATTCTAATGTACCTAAAAGTTGAGGAAAGGTTTGGACCCACGATTTCCTTGTATTGAGGTGAAAGTGCCAATCACACCCCATGTGCATTTTCATGCACACTGTGAAAATGTACATAGTGCACATGTACATGTTCAACACATTACTTTGATTTTAACTTTTTTCTAAGGTTGCATCTCTGCCTCAGTTTCCCTCTGTGGAAGAAAGTCTAAAAGAAAAAAGACTTTAAGAAGTTAGAATCAGAAAAACAACAGACACAAACCTGAGAGCCCAAACAGGATGAGCCTGTAATCCATCAGTGAAAGCTTGACATAAAATAAAGTATCAAGAAAATAAGTTCAACATCCAAACACTATAAATGCATTTCACAACACACACAAGCGGATGACAGCTTCAAGGCTTCAAGGCTTCAAGGCACACAGAGACAAAGTCTTGAGATGCTCTACATGTTTAAAGGTACTACAGATGGGTGTGGCATGACATATATTGTCACTTCCCAGGATGTGTGACAGTAAAAGAACATGGAAATGATGAAAGCAGATTAGTGTCATTTAAATTACTAGAATTCAACATTTCTAGAGTTCATAGAAGGAGAAGTTGCATCATTAGGTCTGTTTTATCGCCAACATTGTAGTTTGTGAGACTGAGGAGGTCAGGAGTTTAGGAGAACCACAGGAGTTTTACTGGGTTAAAACTCTGGATTACACCCCCTGTTAAAACACAGTTCAATCAAATGATTGAAATATCTCTACAGTATGCAATAAAGTTTAGCAAAGGTCTGGAAATGAGAAATTAATTTGTTTCTGTCATGAAGTGGGGTTGTAGGTGGTGAGGAGAGACGCTGAGACCCAGGTTATGGTGATGAAGAAGATTTAATGAAGGCTCAAAAACAGTCCAACACAGGCAGCACGGCAGAGAGACAGGCACACAGCCAAATACCGGTAGCAACTGATAAACAGGACTTGGAGACGAGAGCTAACGCAAACCAGGACTTAGCAGTTCAACTGGCGCGAATAGACGTCAACACGACAACTTAGACAAACCTAGACATTGACAAACGACACTGACTTACGACAATCACACGACGAGGATCCGACACAGACAAAGACAACAGGTGGGGTTAAATACACAGGGAAGGTAATCAGGGAACTGGATACAGCTGGGAGCAATCAACAGGGAAGACACAGAGACAGACTCACAGGACTACACAGAAACTCAAAAATAAACACACAGAAACACGGAACATGACAGTTTCAGGAGAGTTTTAGCAGGGATGCATCTAAAACCTGCAAGTAGCTCTAGAGAACTACGATTGGAGACATGTCGCCTGTTTTAAGGCATAAAGTTACAAGTTAAAGTTACTGTCAAAGGAGAGTAACTGTTGGTTTGGTTTAGTGGTTTAATGGGGCAGATTTCTGCATTCACACAGCAGCTGAATGTGACTTATTCTATTTTGGCAAAGAGGAGTTCCTTCAATTGGGATGAAAAAATTCAGCCTAAGTCATCACACCAGACTGGACCCAAATGGAATATATCCACAAATGTACCTACTAGAATTCAGCATTCATTAGTTTGGTATAAAATGTTACCAACCAAAGTGTATGAAACATTATTATCAAATGGAATAAAGTACAGGAACATTTGAGTTTGGGGACACAACAAGAGAAGTTGAGAATAACAGAGTTAACATCCTGTGGGATTTCCAGATCAAGCTTTATATAAAAAAAAAAAGTTAGGCAGCCAACTGGACACTGTGGCAGCAGTGATTAATGTAGCAATCTGAAGCAACAGCAACATAAAAAAGAAACAGGAAAAGCTTAAAAATGCCTAGGGCTCAATGAGGAAACGCCAGAGTTGTGGAATGTTGAGGCTTCAGCAGGGCAGCTGAGACTGAGACCTCAAAACCACAGAGAGTTTTCATCAGATTCCACCACCAACATCTGAGATCTCTTTAATTAGCACAACCAGCTAACGAGCTGTAGAACCGTTAAGGTCCAGAGAACCTAGAGAACCAAAGCTTTAAGTATACATGACATGGTAATGGAGTCTATTTTATATCACAACTGTAACTGATGCTGTAAATAACACTTTCCTGTGAAATGGATCTGCCTTAGATAACCTGGGGAAAATGAAAGTAAAGGAGCATCTTACACTGTAGGTGATATTAGAGCAAACAAGGATAATGCAGGGTGTGTGTAGTTCCATTTGCCTTTGTACTTATAAGCATTGAACATTTACAAACTTCTGTGCAAAGAAGATAAGAAACTTTGCAATGCAAAGCAGAAAGTATGAATGAAGCACCTTGTGAAAGAGCAAA
>NW_006801189.1:41541-43238 GCF_000485575.1 Poecilia formosa | reverse complement strand
CCCCTAAGAGAAGTATGTGGGAGTTCTGAAAGGTGTCTCTTCGTTTCTCCTTTCATCCGTTTTTAAGGCTGGCCGGCTTGCGCCGCAAAACCTGGCCACACTGCTGAAATGCTCGCTGGAAAGCCAAACGACACACCCCGTAGAAGCGTGGAAGCTCTTCTTTCAGAAAGTTTCCTCTTCCCTGAATGACACCCTGGAGACGTTTGCCACCATGGTAAATCCATTAGCTGTTTTCCAAATTTGCTCACCTTCCTTCCAAAGCGACGTCAGCATCTACCCAATTCTTCTCAACTACAGACCTCCAACAACAGCAGGCCAGCCTTATCAAACGCCCTTGATGCTCTGAGAGAGGTGCGACTTGCCAACCTCAGCGACGCAGAACTACAGAGTAGGACCGTCATTGGGGATCTGGTCCAGAGAGTTATTGGGCCGTTCCTGGCCTCCCCATCCACAAACTTCCTGTTCTGCCTCAGCTCCTACAACTTCAGCTGCCTGACCTACCAGATTGTGTAAGTACAAATCTTGCTTCACACAGGAAAATATTACAAAAAGAAAGCTGCATGTGTTTTGGTGTTGATTACCTTTCCCCAAATTGCAGCGTCAAGGAATTGAGCAACCAAAGGCAACTCATGAACAGTGACAAGCAGCAAGCAGTCTTTACTTATTTCATCAAACCGTTCCTGTCACGAAAGGAGTCATCGGGTAAAGCCAGGCTCTCGGGATCCGCTTGCTAACTTCTTGATGGGAAAGGATGTGTTGATTTACAGCCAGTGTCTCTTTCTAACTTCTCTCCAGATCCTGGCTGCACCTTATCCACCAATGGGAGTCAGGGTTGGCTACAGGCAAACCTCGGCAGCTTTGCTGGTTTTGCAACCGTCCAGGATTTGCAAACCCTCAACCCGCACTTGTCTACCGTAAGTGCCAACGGCGGCTGCTCATGGGTGCTCACAAACCAACATCTTTTGACCCGTTGCTTTGCAAGAAGGACTGTTTTGACTCCATATGGTTTTCTTTTTTCCTAGATTGAAATATTGTCAGAACTGGCTCCCTCTCAAGTGGCACAGCTCCTAATAAGTGCAGGGAGCTCAAACGACACAACCCTGATTGACCTTGCCTTTGAGCGACTTGAAAAGGGTGACGCTCTGGAAAACCTAGACGAATTCCTCACACAGCTCACAGCGAACGGACAGGTAGGTCCCAGTCCCAGCCACAGACTTCAGATGTACCAATCTTAGTCCTCGTTTGGGTATCAAAGGGTCTGCATCACTTTGGACGGAAGTAATTTACACAACTCTGTTAACTCCAATCTTTAAAAGTGCTCTGTGTAGTGCATTTCTCACACAGTTTACCGTACTTGTCATACTTTGCAAGGTCCTACAGTTCCAGACGGTCGTCCGAGATCGTGCGATGACAAGAGCCTTTTACATCCTAAGGCTACATTTCCTGACCTTCAGCTCACAAGAGTTGTACCTTTGGTTCCACGTCAAACTGGTTACCATCCTTGCCAGTTTCACTCCACAGATGCTCAACAGTACGCTATCAAGCATGAGCTGCGCAAACTACCACGTCGTGTGAGTTGCATTCTAAAGAAGTGTCTTCAGAGACCTTTAGTTACAATCTACTGGTGAGGTGCCATGTCAGAAACGTTTTCTGCAATCTTTTCAGTGTGGGAGGGATTGCCAAAGTGTTCCCTGCCA
>NW_006801189.1:0-15518 GCF_000485575.1 Poecilia formosa | reverse complement strand
CCAGTTCTGGAACAATGATGCCTGTAGTTACAACTACTAGTGGGATGTCAACAACTAGTGCAGCCACAGGAAGTGAGACTCAGTCCGCTCTTAAAATCAGTGCTACCACAACAACAAAGCAAACTTTAACCAGTCCAGAACTATCAAACACTGCAACCAGTCCTGTTACCTCAGAGCCACATACTGATGGAGGCACTACAATTCTGGTAAGAATTTGAACCTCAATACAGGATATAATTTTGTCTCTTCTATTTTTGTGTTTGCCTGTTGTGACATTCTAACATCCCAGCCTTTTAATGATCTGCTTCTGAGCTTTCTCTTCTCCTGGGCACTTTTACATCTCATTCTGAGTTTAAAAAAAAGACTTTAGCTCCAGAGGGGATTCCAAATTTTTCACCAGCTGTAGTTTTCTTTTGCAAAGATGTACAACTTGCTCTGGGTTTTCTAACCTCATCCTTGCAGATTTAATACCTTCCACTTTTTATTCTTCAACACCAACTTATACATAATCTACATCTACAAGAAGAAAAACAAACTTTTAGCACGTAAATCTCAGGAATTGTAAAATGTATGATGTTAAAGTTTTTAATCTGTTTTCTAAAAATTTATTGTAAAAAGAAGTAAAAACATCTCTGGCTGTACCATCCTGATATTCACTAAACCAATTTGTTCACACCTCTTTTTCCTTCTAAAACTGAATTTCCCCACAGACCCAGTCTGCCAACCACACACAGAACATGACATTGGCCTTTCTTGAGGCTGTGCTAGATAAAGATTTCTCCCCATCAGCTGTTAGTGATGAAGAGTTCCTGCTATGGCTTAGGCTGCAACTCAGACCTTTGCTGGTCAATCTCTCTCCAACTATGGTTATTCATCTCTTCAGTATTGTAAAAAACAGAAGTTGCAACAGCAGCCAAGAGATGTAAGTATCTATTCAATAAATGTATGAAATTACATTAGATATAAAAATAATACAAAATGTCTCCATCTTTTAGGCAATACATTGTATAATGTGACATTGATTATTGATTTAAATTAGTAACTGATAATTTTCCATTCAGGATTTCAGTGCTTGAAACTGTGCAGATGACACTCAGTGGTGAAACCAAGGCAGAGATCTACAAAAATATGATCCTCTTCTTCCAAGGTTTTGTAATTCTGAAAATAGAAAATAATGCTTACAACAAAAGAAAAGGAGCTTATTCTGTTTGATATTTCTTGGTTGCTTTGGTACATTTTTAACATCAGTCTAAACATCTGAAAAATAGTACATTTCTCAGAACATTTAGTTGAAATGGCAAACTATGATTATCTGTAAAAACACAAAATCTTACCCAATATTTTTGGTCTAGTTTCTAGTGCTAATATCTTATTACACTTAAAATAAGAAAACTAACTTGCAGTTAACTTTTCAGCAAGATATAGGAGCTTGTTTTAAGTCAATAATACCATAATATTGATGGAAATGTAATTGAATGAAATAATCTGCCAGACACGACATTTTCCCATAAAAATAAAATGTCTTATTTCCCTGGCAGATAATTAGTAATTGTAATCATAGTGTTTATTATGATTCTTTCAAATCCTCTCCGCTATGACCTTACTTCATTGTAGAGACATCAAATTTGGTACACTTGTAGAGCTTCCCAAGACGTACACAAAATTCAATTAATGTCGTAGTGCAAGTCAAACAGGAAGTTGGCCATTTACAGCCTTCGCATTTGATTGAACTCCTCCTAGGGATTTCGATCGATCGGCTTCAAACTTGGTCAGATTGTTCATAAGGTATGGCTGATTAAAAGTTAACAAAACGGTGACTACTCAAAAAACTACTACACAAAAACAAGCAGAAGCATCAAATTTTCAGTGATTGATCATCATCGGGTGCCCTATAATACCAAATGGTCAATGATGACATCACTTAAGCCACGCCCCCTGAGAACAGGAAATGTCATGTTTTGCCATACGTTTGGCACTAAATTCCACAGTTTTGACCCGAGCTGCACCAAACTCACTGGGATGGATCCTTATCCCCCCCCACCCCGACAGGAATCCACAACAATATTTGGTGGGCGTGGCCTAATTTCTCTGCAGCTTTAAATGATCAGCCCCAAGCCATGCTTTATCCCAGAGTTATGAAACTTAGTAAACATGTATCTTCTCAGGACGTACAAAAAAAACTATCTTGCAGCCATGGTCCAAACCCAACAGAAAGTTGGCCATTTTGAATCAAAGCCACCAATTTCTCTTTTTTATAGATGTCGTATTTGATCGAACTCCTACAGCATTTGGCATACAGACTTCAAACTCACTCAGCACAGTCTTGAGGCATTGAAGGTCAAAAGTTCTAAAAGGATTTCTCATACATCAAAGCATGTAGGCATGGCTAAGGGTCACACTTTGACTATTCGCCATGAAACATCAAGGTTCAATAACTTCCACATGCAAGGTAACAGCTGCATCAGATTTTCTATGTCTCATTACAGACCAGTCCTGATAACATTCACATGTTCAATTGATGACATCACCTAAGCCCCACCCACTTCCGACAGAAAATCGCCTGTTTTTTTCTGCTGGATGTCTTACTTTTACTCTTTGATTCATATGGGTTTAAACCTGTTCCAAGTGACATAAAATGACATGATGAATTCTGTCAACGCTGGCTGCTGGCTGAACCGTGTGGGTGTGGCCGAATGGCGAATTTCAATCCCTCGCTGTTTGGATGCACTTGTCTATAAATCATACATACATCATCAGATTTGCACCAAACTTTACCCCAGACTTTTGTCAACCTGTAAGGAGCCCAATAGCATTAAATTGTAATTTGACTCCACTGCGCCCTCTAGGTTAATCCATCAGGTATATCTCCTTGCTGCATCAGCCGATCTGCACCAGATTTTTTGTGCATCATCAGGGAGCACTGGCAAATGCATCGGGTGGACGGTGGATGGGTGCGGGAACTGCGTGAGGCCTCTGCAGTGGTTGGTTGGCGGCATCGCTGGAAACCCTGCAGTCGCCACAAGGTCGGAGCGGCACTGAGGTGCAAGGGCCGTTCGAGGCTGCTTGCAGCTTTAATTTTATTTATAGCTGATATCTTTTCATCAATATTAAGGAAATGACTTAAAACAAACTCCCATTACTTTCTGAAAAGTTACTTGTAAGTTAGTTTTGTTTTGAGTGTACTGACATATTTGCACTAGAAACTAGATCAAAAATATTTTTTTTTTTTGGTTTTTGCAATGTGGATTATCTGCAGAATTTCCAAATTCATCTCTTGAAATAAAGACAGATCAATTAATACATCAATGCTCTCAGACACACAGCTCCAGGAATTCCGGTTTTTGGATAAACTATTCAAAATGTTTAGCAGTCACTGAAATTTGTACTCTAAAATGTTTCTGATTGGAACAACAAAAAAATCTCTAACAAAATAGAAAACAAGCAGATTTTTTCAAGAACAATGATTCTTGTGCTCATTGTTATAAAGTAACAATTGTCTTTTGCAGCAGCATAGCAATATCTCATGCATAAGAGGCAGGATATGATGCACAACCATCACCCTAATCTTTAGCTCTACCCCCAGACACTCAGATTTCAGTCAGGAGAACTCTGTCTGGGTTGCTTCTAAATCTTAAAATTATTTCTAGTTGGGAGAAACATGTTACTAAAATTAAAGTAGAACTTTAAACCTAAATCTGCTAGGGGTACAAATGATTTTCAATGTAATTGAATGAAAACTTCCAAAAGCTGTTTCAGCAGTAATACTTTTGTAGATTAAAAAGTATCACTTTTTCAAGCTTAAATAACAAATGGAATATCTGTCCAGTTGTGTAAGATTACCCATTTTGTTTATTATTGTGGTGCTACTCTCTTTTAGCCTCTAGTAGCTGGAGAGGAAAAAGAGCAAATGGTCCGACATTGGGATGCAAACCTGGGATAGCTACTTTAGAAGAAACAACTGGGTGATTTCCTGAACTTGATGAAAGTCATGAAAACCTGAGCTGAATTTTTTTTTTTAGAATTTCAGCTTAATTCTAAAAAAAATGCCCCAAAGCAACCACAACAGAAATAAAACTGAAAACTCTTTACTATCCACTGATGTCTTATTTGTACCCAGAATAAGATGCTTTACTTTGCAACACAGATCAAACGCCACTAAAGTGTTACAGTGGTGGAAGCTTTTACATCTTCCTGAAGAACAACTTCCTCAGCTTTGGCTTTCCTGATGTCCCATCATTCATCTCTCTTCTTCCACCAACACGCAAATCAGAGGTACATCTAAATATTTGAATATGAACAACATTTATAAACACAGATAAAAGGGAATGGATAGAAAGGAGATTTTTGGGGAAATTTTGTATACCAGTGACGTGCGGTCAGGGGAGGCAGGTGAGCCTGAGCCTCACCTGTCGTCATGAAAAAATATAAAATCATTTGTGACGGAGGAGCTGTCACGAGCCGGGACTTAATTAGGAGTCCATGTTAATATGCACACACACATACTCACAATCACTTACTTACTTCTGTTAAAGGTTAAACTGATGCGGTTCATCGTGGGTGCACACGCGGTGTTCCTGCTTCAGTTTGCATCCATCCTAACTTGTTTTCACTTCCAAACATTTTCCCAGTTTTTGTTTTCAAGCAGGGTGATTTCCGGTTGTGGCGCACCAGGACTCATGTGATGACGTCATCGGAGCATGCCGAGTGTTCTCTATTAAATTGATTATTGTATTTTTGATTACAAGTTTATTTATTTTCCTTATTATTATGATTTGTTTTGTATCCTTTAAGAGTTCATTTGAGTTAGAAGTAATTGTTTTGTTTGCTTGATTGGTCTTTCTGTGGGCGGAGCCTGTGGCTTTAAAAGCAGGGCTCTGCGCCACAGGGTGGCAGTCTGTGGCTAGACTCCTGCCAGATCACAGTGAAGGTGATGGACTCTTACCTTGAAGGTACTGTTGTTTTGTCTGTTTTTAACCTGCCTGGACGTCCCTGTTTATATATTCTTCACCTGCCACCTTTTTGCTCACTTGAAGAACTGAATATATTTCACTAAAGTGATCTCTGGCCTTGGGCAGTCATTTTTTTGTTTGTCCAAGCATAAGAGAACCCTGTCACATCATTTATATTGCTATTTTCACTTTGTGGTTTGTACTATAAAATACCTAGTTTTCAGAAACTAGGTACTATTATTTCAGAATAATAGTCTTTTTGCCCTCCAGTGTTGTCCGCATGCTCGAAATTTCCTTATGTAAACAATACCATGCAGGGGTTCTGTATTTGTAAATCTGACTATGATTAAGTCGGTGCCTCACCAGCTATGAACCTCACCGCACATCACTGGTTTATAGTACATACTTCTATATTAGGAATCCAAAAATTGACTCATTCCCGTAATCTAGCTAAATTAACTTAAGTGTTTTCTTCTGTTTTCAGCTCCTAAATACCATCAGCACCTCAGAGCTGAGTCAGTTCCTCAATCAGCCTGGCGCAATCAGTAACAGTTCAGACATCTGCATCATCTTCAGCAACTACAACAACACTCCCTCCTTCCTAGAAAACGTATGTTCCCATCTCAATTTTAAATGTGTAGTAATATCTATGGGTGAATCTGTTCTCCTCACTGTTTATATTTCTGTACAACACCTGCAGGAGGACGTCCCAGATGATGTGAGGAGGATCATCCTTCCCTGTGTTTGGCCTTTGGCTCTGAACAGCAACAGAAGATCTGAGGTTGATCTGTGGTTTAACGTACGTTTGAGGAACTATCTGAGGTTCCTCACCAAGGATCTCATCAGCTTCAACAAAGTGCAGAATTCCTCATGTCTCGCCTTCCAGAAACTGTAGGTTTTTCTATCACAATGTCATAAACATACCTAAAACCCAATCATGAACCCAACTTTGTTGTTGTCTGTACAACAGGGTGTTTTTTATGGGGAAAATCTTCACATACACCAGTTCTGAGTTTGGACAAGAAGATGTGTACACAACCATCAGGAGCTTCCTGAAAGCCGGTATGATTTAAAAACAAGTCTTATTATTATCCCTGAATTTTCACTCTGTTGGACAGTAAAGGATACTTCCATTTTCTTTAGCTCACAATCCTACATGGGATACAGAAAATAATTTGTCATAGTATAACAACAAACGTCTGTGTAGGATTTTTTCTGATGTTTTGGGACAGACCAATACAAAGGAGTGCATAATTCTAAAGTTGAGGAACATTGACGCAAGGTTTTCGTTTGTTTTTTAAATAGGGGTGAAGTGTGTTTGTATTTGACGCCCTATATGGTGACTCTCCTAAATAAAGCCTAACAAAAGGAAAAACTCCTCAGCCCCTTAAGGGGTTAAGGAGTTTAAGAAGTCTTCTATTTAGTAAGCCAAAACTGAGTCCACCTAAGTATAATTTAATCTGAATATAAATCCAGCAGATCCGTAACAAACCTGGGGTGTTAGATCAAGGGAGCGCTGTCCCTTTCATCTGACGCCTCACTGTATCTGCACCAATCTTTCTTTGGAGGTTGCCACCTGCAGTTAAAATAGGTAACGGCTTTCCACTCAGGAATAGGAGAGAGCGCATGCTAATCACGGAAAGTAGACTAACTTCCCATCATCAAAAGTCCAAAACCAACATGACTGTGTTAGTTTAATTTTCCTTTCCAACGATACCCACTTTATGTATATTGAAGCAAATAGAACACTTGAATTTTCCCAATAGCTTTCATAAAGTTTTTGAAAAGCCTGATTAGAACATATTATTTATGCTAATTTGAACACCTCTCCTGACACCGTGCTGAAACAATGTCCAAGGAAATCGGTTCGGGCCTTAAACTCTATGCTTTCTAGACATACCCGGTTTGTCAAAGGTTATTTTTTTATTTTTTTTGTAAATCATAAAAGTATCAAAACCTCCAAACAGATTGTTAAATAGCAAACGAATTATAAGAAATAAACCCAACAAAATGGGTATCAAAATAAAGATTAATTTGTGAGCTTTAATATTATACTGGTACAAAACCAGTAGAATCAATGTAAGTGACGCCCCACGCATATCAACACACAAACGGACCTCCACTAAGGGGTCCCTTCCAGCTTTCGCTCTTTCTGTAAGCTAAATATGGCTACGTGATTAAGCTAGCTAAAAACGAATAACCGGAGTTTAAGTTTCCAGTAGTTCTAAGAGCGGTGGAGTGAACCCCTCCTGAGGTTTTCATTGTGTGCACGGTTCTACCGGGGACGCTGTTTTAACAGATGTTTTGTGATTTTTGCAAACTGAAAAACGGACAGATCGCCCGGCTGGCTGATCATGACACCCACCACATTCTGCCGAGCTCCACCGCGCTTCTCCTGAGTGCCAAGACTGCGGGAGGGGAAACCGGTTAAATCTAGTTGAAACTTTTTTAAAAAAAGAGGAGAAATTAAGCAAACATGGTCGCTTCACCTCCTCACCTGAACATGGGTTAACCCATCCTCCCCCTCCACACAGACATGTTTTGCTTCCCTGCCCTTACTATTCAGTATAATAACAAAACAGTGGATTAGATCCGCTGTTTTTATGGGCCACGGGAATTATGCATGACAACCTGTATTTGTGTGGTTTAGGTTTGTGCTGATTTTGTGCGATTTGTGCAACAAGTACATGATGTGCGATAGCAGATGTGCTCAGTGGGTTTCTGATATGGGAGGCATGGGCAATCGCCCAGGGCATCATCATGTGGGCGGCAGTGACTGTATCTGTACCAAAATAATAAATTCTGGACACTCTTTATGAAAAAATGTACTTTCTTTGGCACTTTTTCAGATGGTCGGCAGTAGAGAATTTTCCCTAAAAGAATTCTAAAAAAAAAATCTCTATTTTCTGCCAGCTATATAAATTCCGCACCCCCCACCACTAAAGATAGCCATAAATAAATGTTTCTATTTAATGCAACAGCCTTATTGACATCTAGGAAGGAAGTTTCAATTAAATGCATAAAAAAATAAACATTTTGGTGCAAGTCAAAAATACTCTAAAATTAGGATTTTCTTTTCTGTTTAAATCAAACAAAAAGTCCCTATTTCCTACCAGCAATGTCAAGAAAACTATTAAAGATGGCCAAAAATGGATGCCTTTATTTTATTCAGCAGCCTAATTTATCTGTAGTAGAGACGTTTTATTGAAATCTGATGAAAAATACAAATTTGGGGAGTTGTCAAAAAATACTAAATTTTGTTGATTTTTTGAATTTTTTTCCGTCGGTCAAATTAGCTTTGGAAGCATTTTTGCGGCCTAATAAATCTTTACTAAACAGTTCCAACCACTACAAAAAATTGAGTTGAGACCGCACAGCAGGCTGGGCAAAATAGCTTTTGGGACTTGGTGCCAACATATATTTTTTAATTTTTAATATGGTATCCCAAAAATGCCATGTCTGCTTTTAGGGTCAATATTGAAATTTGTTTTATTTTTCAAAATGACATTTTTTTAAAGAATCTTAATTTTTAAAGTAAGTTATTTATACTGTGCATTTTCGTGTTTTGCAATATAATTTATATATATTTAAAGAATGTCATTACAAATAAGTGTCAAATTGATTTAATTTCTTAGTACCGTATTTTCCACACTATAAGGCACACCGGATTATAAGGCGCACCTTCAATGAATGGCCTATTTTAGGGCTTTTTCATATATAAGGCGCACCGCATTATAAGGCGCATAGAATAGAATAGTTTGGGTTGCCGATTTGTTCCATACTCTATATTATTTCACATCCACATTTGTAAAGAAAGGTGGGTTTGTGGTACACCTACCCCCCACCCGAAAATCTCAAAAACAGTTAAACATAATGGGTTAAAAAAATTCTGGCCTTTTCTGGTAATACACTTAATAGAAAAATGAATTTAGAGTACTAAAAATCTAAAGAAATAAAAACTGACTGCCGGTACCTAGCTAAAATAATTTTTGGGCAATTTTGAGATCTTTGCCAACTCATTCGGGGTAGGAGATGGACAGAGAAGAGCACGACAACACAGGTGGGCAGTTGGACGAAAGATAGGAGCACAGCTCCATACCTTAACATAAAATAAGAGGGAAGGCAGGTCCTAAAATAGTCTTTTTTTCCTGAAATAAGCTCACCCACTGAAGGTTGTAGAGAGCTGCTCTTTGGTGTGCTAGTAGAGGCCATAAGTGGGATGTAAAGCGACAAGTCTGTTGCAGAAGGGCCAAACCATCTGAGAGTTATTAGATGCCAAAGTCAGGAATCTGTCATCTTCTCCCCCCACCATTTCACAGCCTTAAGTTGCAAAGTTGCCACTGAGGGCTAGTTTTTCTAGGTACGACATGTCAAACCACATATCCAAAAACTGGATTATCAGGGTTGTTTGTCAGCTACATAGGCAGATTTGTACCACCCAGTGGAACCCTGACTGCAGTTTGGAAACCATTGGTTTATAACAAAAATCCCAGTAAAATATATTACGTTTTTGCTAAAGGCATGTGAAAAGTTTTAAAGTAAAATATGCAAATAATTAAGGCGGGTAGAAATATGCATTGCAGTGATGTGCATCTCTTCGTCTTCAGGCTCTGGAGCCAGATGCTACAATCCCAGCGATCCAGAGCTGAATTCTACCTCCTGGTTTGTCAGCTACATCGGCAGCTTTGTTACATTTATCACTCTGGATGATCTCACCAGCTTTATCTCCATCTCTCAGGTGTTTGTCCATTCATAATTAAAGAATATTGAATAATGTATGAAAGTTTTGTAAATCTTACCAAAACCCATTTTCCACTTGGAATTACAAGAGGGAGGAGTAGGAAAAATGAACTGTTTGGATGAAGCCTGGTGCATTTAGCTGTGCAAAGTAATATCTATGTTGCATGGTAATCGATGTTTATACATTTAAAGCTGGAGATATTCCTGGAGGATAACTCTAATCTGGAACTCTTCAACAACACAGCCATCTCTAAATACGTAACAGGCTACTACATCACCCAGCTCTATGCATTCAACCCGAACTTCAGTCTATTCAAGTAAGTTTTTATCACTCTAGCTGAAAAATATACGGCAATGTTGATCAGATCAGGTTTCCATGTCGATATGTGCTTAATTACTCATCCTTTCCCTCGGATGAATAAAAATCCACCTTTCATTCAGGCTTCCAGGCTCTTTATTATGTTCCTCTGACATCCCAAGCTCAGTATTTTCCTCTCTTACTGAATCTGAGACGATGGTCATCTTGGAAAAACTGAAGACATTCTGTAATGGAACAGAAGATCCTGAGGTACCAGATCTAAAAGTTTCTACATAGAAATATTGTTTGCTTCAACAACGTTTTTCCAGCTCACTTTAATTCAATTTGTACAGCAGTAAGTGACAGCAAATATCATCTTCATGTCCTTCACTAGACAAACACGTTTGACTCACATGAAATTTTAATGAATCCTTGGGTTTTAAACAGTACAACAACATTAAGCTAATGCATCCACAATATTATATTCAACAGGTATCTGCAGCTCTGACATCCACCATCAAGACCTTCACAAAGGAAACCTTTGAAGAACTTGGCAGTGCCTCTTCAGCACTAACCAAAGACCAGATTCTTACAGTGTCCTCTTCAGTGCTCATTTCCTCTTTGTCCACCCTGGGCTCAGTGAAAAACTGGGGCCAGGACCGGGCCACCACTATCATCCAGTCCATCACCTCCTCAGGATTTCAGGTAAGTTTAGCTGTTTTCTTCAGCTTTCCTGAAACACTTCAGGTATTCAATGATTGGCTGCATAAATGTTAACCTGAATTTGTTATCAAAATCTATGATCATTAGTTTCTAGTTATTAGAACATGGTTTTAATGGGTTTAATAGATAAAACAATGTAACTGACAGGTCAACAGCGCAGCCTCTCTGGAGTCCCTGGGAACTCTTGTTGTTGGACTTCACTCAGAGTCAATTCAAAAGATCTCAGCTTCCGAAATACTCAGCGCCTCCAAGAAGCCCAACGTCGTTTCCAACATGCTGGAAGCCTCAAAGGTTGTCCAGGAGACTTTTGTCAGAAAGGTAACAAAACAAACATGCCCTTAAATTCAGTAGTACTGAATGAACCAGACAAATAGCAATGACATCTACTGACCTACTTGTCAGATCATTTCTGTGGACCCAAATCCAGTTAAATTGGTGGAGAATGTCCCTGATGTCCTAGCACATGAGATCCCACCTTCACTGCTGGTGTTTTCTGAGAGCACAGTCAACATCAGCATGATTAACAAAAAGTCATGGACTCCAGATCAGGTCAGTGATTTGTTCTGGTTTTAGACAGATAAAAACTTGATGCTGTGAGATATTTTAATTAATATGCCAGAGATCACCTGCCATGTTTAGTATAATAATATTTCTCACATATAAATCTTGTATATAAATCTTATATAAGATGTTATATAAGTTTTATATATAACATCTTATATAAAGACTCGACTCCTGTATTACTCTTTACAGTCCGCCATGTTTATTTGGACATTGGGTGAATCAGGCTTTGACATCGAGCAGTAAGTAACCAACACCTGCAGCTATTTGTCATGAGAATTTCCACCTTTCCATGCATTAAACTCTGTGCTTTTCTGTTTTCTCTCTGCAGGCTTTCACCGTCTGTGCTACAAGGCTTCAGTTGTTCATCGGTTCAGAAAATGTCTAAAACCAAAATCAAGCAGATGATCCGTGCCTGTCGACCGAGGAAAGGCAGAGCCAAAGTGGACCTGAAGGAACCTCAGGTAAGTTCTGCAAGTAAAACAATTTATGGAAATGAGACACTTAAAATTAAATGGTTGAAGGCTATGAAAGTGTTTGTTTTTTTTAAACCAATGACCACCAGTTATGTATTCAAATTTGTTTAACATAAACATTTCAATTTATGAAAGTAGTAAGAGCAGAACACTGACACATCAACCTTCTCACACTGTGACCTCCAGCTGACCTGCATGTACAACCTGATCCGTGGCGACCTCTCTCAGAACTTCACTGATTACCCTTCGGACATGCTTCTCTACTTGGAGTGAGTCTCTCTCCACGTAATTATTGTAACTATGTTGCCAGTTGTTTGAAAAAGTTATATGATGATTTTGATTTTTTACAACAATCCCCACCAACAGCTCCGAAAATGTCCAGAAAGCAAACTGCAGGTCCTACTTCTCTGCCCTGGGTGCTACAGACTTCTCTGTGGCCTCCAGCATCTTGAACAAGGGCCCAAAGAAGTTCAGGGAAGCTAGAGACTGCTTGGTGAGAGCCAATAAAACAGAGAATCAATATACAAAGAGCCTACCTGCAGCATATTACACGTGCCTCAAATTACTCTTCTACAGCAGAGTAATGAAACGTCTTCACTGATTTGAACATTTTTCACTGTTTCAGGGGATCAGTGGTGTCAGCCTGAGCAGAGACAATGTGGAGGTCCTGGGGAACATGGTCTGCACTTTGGATAGATCTGACATTGAGAACTCGGATCCTCTCATCCTGGAAAAACTCAAAGCCTGCAAAGACCTCTCTGCCAGCCAAGTGGCTGCTATGGAAACACTGCTGCTGTCTGGGAAAACACAATACGGGTACTAAAAGCAAAACCATTCATTCCATTAAACAAAAATCTCTGCAAGTTCTTCACATTTTTTGGGATTTTCTGACCTTCTATTTGTCAGACAAAACTGATTTTATCCCAAAGGAGAAAATTAGTCCTCCTGCCCCCTAAACAAGTATTGTACAAAATCATTGAGATAAAGATCTACACAAAAATGTATCCATTACCTATTTAAAATATTTGCATCTATATGACAACGTATATATTGTCTTTGATTTTTAGATATGTAACCAACTGGGACCAGCAAACACTGGAGGATCTCAAGATACTTCCCCTCTACTTTACAAGAACCTTCTGGGACCGGTTTACAATTGTGTGTTTTTATCCCCTTGGTTCCTTTCATGAAAATTAGTCTCATATTTTTTGAAAATGACTTCTAGATTGTTTTATTCTGTAACATTTATAAAAAAATTTTTCAGTCAACAAAGAAGAAATTCCTTAAGGGTTTTCTTCCAGACTTAAGGAAACAAAATCCACACAAGAACAAGCTGAAGTATCTCTTCAAACACATCAACCCAGTTTTAGTAACACAAGGAGAAGGTAAATTCTACTACTACTAAGAATAATAAGAGTAATGGTGAATTCCTTTGCAAAGCCTATGGCTATATAAACATGACTAAAAAAATTAATCCTGAAGAGTCAATTATTGACAAAAGGATAAATTAGATATCATGAAGAAATCACTAACAAATGTATTTCCTGCAAGAAATGAATTTCTAACTACACAGTAGCCTAACCAGCTCTCTTGTCGTTACAAGGATGCACTGAGGGCAACATCACCCAGGTGACTGTTAGCGACCCGTCTTTCCCCTTTGGCTACGACGTGACGCAGTTCAACCTCTGCCTGGACATTTCCGTTCTAAAAGATAACCTCTACACTATCTGCCAGAAAGTGGATGACAATGACTTCCAGAAAATCATTCTGAAGAAGCTCAACCAGGTAACTTGGGAATATGTGGTGGTTTGGTCAAACAGTGCTGTGCGCTTTATGACCTGGAAGAAGCTTTGCGACTAACGGACCCAGTAACCATCCTGAGATGGAAGGCATTTCATCAGGCTGTGACACATTAATGAGCGTCATATTATTTTCATTCATTTGAGTTCATATTCAACACTTTGCTCTTATAATTTCATAAACTACTTCCAGGCATTCCCATCTGGAGTTCCTGATCAGGAAGTACAGATGCTTGCTTCAGTCTCTCGCTCAGCAACACTTGATGACATCTCTAAGTGGAACATCACTGAACTGGATACCTTGGCAGCTCTGATGAATCCTGAAGATGGAACATGGGAGACGGCACAGGTATCGCGCACCGTAAACATTACCAAAACTTTCATTTGACTGGAGTGGAAACTTGATCAGTTTTTCTTTATGTTGCATTTAGAGCAAAGCAATCATCACCAAGTACCTGAATGCCTCTGGAAATTCACTGGACAGCAGTGAACTAAACATTATTGACTCCAACTTGTGCTCACTGGACATCAGCACGTTACAGACCATCACAGCAGACAGCATGAGGTTGGTGTCAGCATGGATATAACAAACATATCCACTGTGGTTGTTAAAGTAACACTGAATGCCTCTTTATCTGTTGTCAGAAATACCAAGCATCTGGATGTGGCATCATGTTCAACTGAGCAGAAGAGGGTCCTCTATGAGATCAGCAACACCTCCTTCAGCGTCCATAGAGATAATCCGATTAACTATTACAACCTGGTTAAAGGCTATCTAGGTGAGATTAGATACTCACTATTATCTAATTATCCAAATAAGAATTGCTTTTTAATTTTGTCAATCATTTCTTTTTTGAAAGGTGGAGCATCTCTGGTTGATATAATATCTTTGTCAAAACAAAATATAAGTATGGATGTGAAAACCTTCATGAAACTAAACATCAATGTTATAAATGTAAGTATAAACAAGAAAGAAGAACTAGCTTTAGGTGAATTCTTTGGACAATTATAAATGTTCTCATATATTCATAAACATATATTTTATCTGCTGAAAAAATTTTTTTTCCAACATTTAATTTTTCTAAACATACAGGATTTAACGGCTTCCAACGTCCAGAGACTCATGGGGGAACATTTACCGGACCTAAAGTTGTTTGAGAACAACACTGTGATTCAGATGTGGGTAAACATGCAACAACAATCAGATCTAGACAGAATGGGTATTGGTCTATCTACCAACAGCACAATCCCTCCAACTACAACACCCACCCAGAAAAGGACTTTTACAAGTGCTGGAACACGTTCTGACACGCAAACAATGACATCCCTGACCAGCTCTGACATACCAGCACATACAACCATATACAGTTCAACCATTCATACTGGAAGCACCTCATGGAGGACAACTAACACTGTAACCAGTGCTGGAACATCAACAGGTAATTCTGTAACTACTGTTGGAACAACAACTGTGAGTGCCGAGTCTACTCTGTTCACAACAGAAGCAAAAGTTTCAAGCAGTACTGGAACTTCAACGCAAGATGCTGGAACAATCACAATCTTAGAAACAACTGTTGGAACAAGTTCCTTGATATCAAAACCTAAACCTGAAACAATTGCTGGGACATCAACAGGAGATGCATTGACTAGAGGAATAACAGAGGCGTCCTCACAGGGGGTTTTCACTGCAACATCATCATCAACAGGTGCTCCAACTGACTCTTTGACAACATCTCCAGATGATGAAACTACCACTGGCACAAGAATGCCTTTTCCCACAACCAGTTCTGGAACAATGATGCCTGTAGTTACAACTACTAGTGGGATGTCAACAACTAGTGCAGCCACAGGAAGTGAGACTCAGTCCGCTCTTAAAATCAGTGCTACCACAACAACAAAACAAACTTTAACCAGTCCAGAACTATCAAACACTGCAACCAGTGCTGGAACATCAACTGGTAATTCTGTAACT
>NW_006801188.1:15166-17975 GCF_000485575.1 Poecilia formosa | reverse complement strand
GGTTTAATCCAGTTTAGTGTAATGTGAACAGGTTTAATCCAGTTTAGTGTAATGTGAACAGGAAGTGAATGCTACTGGAAGCATCACCCTGAGGAATCAAGGACATGTTTGAGGCAATATTGACTTTTACTTTTGTAAGTAATTGTGACAATATTCACAATTAGGGGCCGCAGTGTTTAAACTATTTGTTCTTTATTTCTTTATCCATTTGAATTTTGTTTATTCTTAAATTTAAATTTTTTGTATTATTTACAGATTTTATTTGTAGGTTAATAATTGTGGATTTTATTTATTTTTTGTTTTATTACTTTTCTTATGTGTTGTCTAAATTTAGACAGGAAGTAAGGTGGGTCAGTCCACTTTCTGTAAGTGCAGGGGCCTGGTGAAGGACCAGCAGGCATTTGGGTTTGGGCCCGATGGTTTTTAAGAGAGGTAGCATGAGAACAGAGGAAATTTTGATCTCTGTAATTGTTTGGTGAAAGAGGAAAATAAATCACCAAGAACAATCAACCAGTTTGGACACTGAACCTTGTTTTGCTGCGTAGAGAAACAAAACTTGACCCCAGTGACTTAGTGGTGGCTTGAAGGACTTTTATTGGATGTTTGGCTTGGCAAACAATCACCACTACATTAGTAAAAACCTCTATGGAACCAACCTGTGGACTAAAGGAATAATCCGTCATCAACTGACATGTTGGATTAAAGGTTTTGGATCGTCTTTGATCAAATCAAGCGACTTGCTGCCTGGATTGACACGTCACTCGTTCATCAAGCTGCTACGTGGTAATATTGTTCAAGCCGTAAAGGAAAACAGTGAAACTACTGGAGTTTAAAGACATTATTTCACTGCAAAGACTGATGAGATGAGTTTGATGTGACAAGTTGACGCCTAATTGGATCAAGACGTCCATCGTGGAAATGTTTGTTCACAGGAATCAACCTCTTTAAACAAAGAGACACATATGCGCTTTATCCTGTGGATTCCTAGTGTATTATGCTGCTTTTGAATGTTTGAAATAATTCAAAGGATCGCTGAAAATGTCTGATGTAAAGAGCAAAGAGGATGACACTCACATCAAATTCACACAAAAGGGTTTTGACTTTTATATAAAGACATGTCAAGAAAACCGAAGTTTAAAGTTTAAAGTTTAAACAAGCTTCAAAATTTATGGAGAAAATCTCCGCATTAATGACGTCACAAGAAAATGTTAAGAAAGTGTCTTCTGACTTTGTCAGGTTTATTAAATGCTATCAAGATGCAACCGATTTACATGAATCCTTTTTAAGTTTGCCATTACCAGAAGAAGTGAAAAGGCAAACTGTGTATTTTCAGTCCAAGGTGACGTCATTCTCTGATTTTATGGACAATGTAAAGGTTTGGTTGCATGAAGCAGGAGATCCATAAACTGAACAGAAATTTAATGTTGATGATGATCAGGTTGCTGCAGATCTGGATGAGATAAATCCTGAAGACAGCGTCTCTAATATTTCAAGTGTAAAGCCACGTTCAGAAATATCTTCACAGCATCTCGGACTTCATCCACCTCTTCTGCTCACATTAAAGCTGCGGCTGAAAAGGCAGCGATCATGGAGAGATTCGCTGCGTTGGACACAAAACATCTGATCTGATCAAACCGCCTCAACCCGCTGCTTTTTATTTCTGAAGGCTTAGTTTGTCAAATGCCTGGATGGAGGCAGCTACAGCTGCATCATCCTCTGGTTGTGACCAGAATAGGAAGAAATTATTTTATCTGTCCTTTGCACGCTAAATATGAATTGCGGTATTTTGTTTTTTTATGAAAACGGAACTCGGCAAATCTCAATAAAAGCTGACGATGTTGACGTTAAAATGCTTTAATATCGCTATTTAGTAGCTAATATCCGACGTTTGGGGCATTTTCTCCCTCATTTATTGACTCACAGCATTTAATGCTTACGGCTCATTAGCGAGAAATGCGAGTTAGAATAACTTAGTTTGTTACGCAGTGATAAACACTGACAACAACATGCTAGCTAATGCTCAACATGCTAGCTAATGCTCAACATGCTAGCTAATGCTAACTTGTTCGTTCAACAGAGTAAATACTAACTAACCTCTGTGTGGGTGTGATGGTCCAGTCCTGCTTCTCTCAATGATCAGTTTTAGGGAAAAATAATTAACATTCAAATGTTACAGAGTTAATAATGTGGTTGTTGGTTCTCTGTGCACACATGGGATTTATTTGCTCCCATGTTATGAGGGGGAACCAAATATTTCAGCTGAAATATTTGGTTCCCCCTCATAACTTTGGAAAATAAGAGCATCTATTTCCAAATTCTCAATGGTTATTATGTGTGACTGTATGATTGAGCCATAAAGATGAGCAACTAGAAATTTAGTTGCTAATTACATAAGAACATTACGTTCTAACGTAAAATAATGTCATATTTTATATTAGAACGGGATTTTCCAGAAAGCCATCACTCTCATCTTTTCAGGAAGTCTTCATTTTTCGTGCCTTGCTATTAAAAACAGAGGATTTTTCCCAGTCTGAAAATGTTTACCTGTGATAAAGTAGTTGAGGATTCAGAAATGAGAAGCAGACGGCTCTATGGGTGGCGGGGCGTTCTGGACTCTGATTGGACAGCGCCCGATGAGTGGGCGGGGCTTATCTGTCTGGTTTAACGCCTGGCTGATGTGATGAAGCTGCAGCAGGAGGAGGAAAGGAGAGGAGCAGCAGCAGGAGAAGCAGCAGCAGAAGTTCTTGTTCTGCAGTTCGGTCGGGATGAGACGGTGACCTCAGTGTAGCTGGAGGACCGGTTCCGGTTT
>NW_006801188.1:9068-14475 GCF_000485575.1 Poecilia formosa | reverse complement strand
AAATGACTTAACTACTAAACAAGTATAAATTGACTTAACTACTAAACACGTATAAAATGACTTAACTACTAAACACGTATAAAATGACTTAACTACTAAACACGTATAAAATGACCTAACTACTAAACATGTATAAAATGACCAAATTATTAGTGGGGGAAGGTGCTGACACAGAGGTGGTTAGTGTACAGTCACACATCCTCCCCCCTCTAACCGTACACTCACCCCCCCTTCCCACCCCCTATGCGCACTTTACGGTTTGCTCTACTCATCTCGCTCTGACTGTAGCAGCAGACGACTAAAATATTCCAGAATTCTCAAGTCCAAATCTTTGCAGCTCTCTTACAGCCATAATTATCCACTCCAGTGAGTTATGTTGAAGTTCTGTTGAAGAAATACGTCCAGTTTTGACACGTTCTGACAATGTATCTCTCCATGGCTCTCCGTTGGTGAGAAAAAGTCTTGTAAACACCATTACGCATGAGGGCGCACCGAGGCTGACTTTCCATTCAGCTTGACGCAGTAAAAGCGCACAGATTGCGCATGATTACGCATGCAACTAGTCGATTCCTGTCAAAACAAACCCCAAAATGCCTTATATCCTTGTGACAGGATCCATGATAGCTACACATCTGTGGCTTTAGATTTACTCTCCGAGTTGACCCGTCAGAAATATTCCAGAAAAATACAGGCATGTCAAAAGGACTCAAGTCGCTCTCTGGATATTATTCACTCGCAAAATGTTTCTGGCTTTACATTTGGCTGTAAATGAGTTACAGCCAAATGTAAAGCCTGTGTTGGTTTTCTTGGAGGTTTTCTACTTGAAAGCCTTTTTAATGGAGGCGAATGTTTTCCACCAAGGCTGAAGTCGGTTTTCTATCGTCGTCAGGACATTTCTCTCTATTATCATCGTCCCTGCCTCCAGGAGAAGGAGGATGTTCTCGGCCTTGTTGCACCCCTTCATCAGGTCCTTGAAGATGGCCTTGCCCTTGCCTGTGATCTTCTCTGGGCTCATTTTGAGAACTATAGCTTTGGTTTCAGCCCAGAGTTTCTCAAAGAGTCGATCACAGATAGCACAATGCTCTTCTGGAGGGTAGCTGCTCTGGCCTGACTTGTCAATAATTCTCTGGATAACCTCTCTGACCAGGCTTCTCAAGGCTGTTTTTCTGATTGCCACCTCTTCAGACTCTCCCTGGTCTTCCTTCGGTTCGCTGATAGAGTCTGTTTCTGTTTCTTCCAGTTCCAGCTCAGCAGGAGTCATATCCTCACGGATTTCTGCTGGCGGTTTGAAATTTGGAACTGGATGAGAAACAGTCAATCCTGCTGGTTGTGAAACCTTCTCCTCACTTTCCTCTTCTGAACAAACGTGAGAATCCGTTAATTCCTCATTCCCTTCGTCGTCCAGCACTGAGGAAGCCAACATCTGATTGCCCCACTGAGCTTCCTTCACAGAGGAATCCTCATCTTCATCTGAAGGAGTGAAGGCAGATGAGGAATCATCAGAGCTGGACTCCGGTTCTGATTCATTTTCCAGCAGATTTTCAGTCAACAAGATCTCAGGATGAATGAAGGCTTCCACGGGTGAGATTTCATCAACCTTTGGCTTCACTTCTATTTCCTGTGACTCTTTGGTTGACTGAGAATCTGGTACGGAGTTCTCCACGTCTGCAACATCTGGAGGAACGAACGGCTCAGCAGGTGAGGTTTCATCAACCTTAGGCTCCTCTTCCTGTAGATCTAGGGTTGCCTGGACTTCCGGAGGAATGACGGCTGCCATGGCCGTAGTTTCCTTGACTTCGGCCAGCTGAACCTCTGCTTCACATCCTTTAATGTCAGACATTTTGTCTACAAGAGGTCCTTCTCCTGCCGACATTTTTTCATCTTCCACCTGTATGTTCAGCGTCGGCTTAATTTCAGTCAGAGAGGTTTCTGGTTGTTCTTGGATGATCATGGGAGCCACCTTCGATGAATGTCTACCAGTGAAATTTCTGAAAAACCTCTTGATCTTCCCTGTCAGACCTTTAATCTTAGATTTCGCTTCACAAGTTTTACCGTCGGCTGGTTTCTTGAAGTCCTCAACAGATGCGGGAAATCTATCCAAAAGGTCCTCCAGGATCAAGCTGGTTTCATCAACCATATGTGTGATTATGGACGTACCTGAGTCCAAGCTGTGATTGACTCTAGCCAGCAGATATTGCACAATCAGCCTGTTTAAATTCTGTGTGTGCTCGTTATGGATGTCTCCTTCGATCTCCAGGACTTTGGCTAAGGCTTCAGGAACCTTGTTGCCCACGGCCGCCTTCAATTCCTTCATAGTGCAACGTTCCTTGGGAAGACTATGCAGAACGTTGCATGTAAACAGCTCCAAGATGTCTCTAAAAGTCTCCTCCAGAGCACAGGTGGTGCTGGGTGCTGGGTTTCCATTTGCCAGTCCTAACCGCTCTTTCTGGGTGAGGTTTCTGAAAAACGGGTCGACCGCAGCCATCAGGGCTTCTACTGTGACGGTCTGGGCCTTTTCGGATGGTGAACTCTGTGTACTTGCCATGATCCCTGTAGATTTCTTATGTCTGAAGAACAACTTGCTCTGTGAAGAATGAGTGCAAAATTATGTTTAGAGTAAAAGAACGAGCAAATAAAGACCCTGAGTATGACGTCCGTCCAACGTCATAGACATCAAACCCGCCCACACAGCAGCCTCAGGTCCTAAGAAGTCACGTTGCGTCACCAGCCACTTTACTGCGCATGTCAATTATCTATTTAACTATTTAAATTATTTACAGCTGGGCTAATTAAATCATTTACAAGCGGCAGCCACTGCAGATCGTCTCTCTTCGCCCGGCGTAACTCCCGCAGCTTTGCGGCGTCTGGAGCCGTCAGGTTTTATTTTTAGCGCATCGTGTGTGAAGCTCACAAAGCCTCAACCCGCTGCTTTTTATTTCTGAAGGCTTAGTTTGTCAAATGCCTGGATGGAGGCAGCTACAGCTGCATCATCCTCTGGTTGTGACCAGAATAAGAAGAAATTATTTTATCTGTCCTTTGCACGCTAAATATGAATTGCGGTATTTTGTTTTTTCATGAAAACGGAACTCGGCAAATCTCAATGAAAGCTGACGATGTTGCCGTTAACAAAATGCTTTAATATCGCTAGTTAGTAGCTAATATCCAACGTTTTGGGCATTTTCTCTCTTATTTATTGACTCACAGCATTAAATGCTTACAGCTCATTAAGACAGTAGCGAGAGATGCGAGTTAGAATAACTTAGTTTGTTACGCAGTGATAAACACTGACAACAACATGCTAGCTAATGCTCAACATGCTAGCTAATGCTCAACATGCTAGCTAATGCTAACTTGTTCGTTCAACAGAGTAAATACTAACTAACCTCTGTGTGGGTGTGATGGTCCAGTCCTGCTTCTCTTAATGATCAGTTTTAGGGAAAAATAATTAACATTCAAATGTTACAGAGTTAATAATGCAGTTGTTGGTTCTCTGTGCACACATGGGATTTATTTGCTCCCTTGTTATGAGGGGGAACCAAATATTTCAGACATTATTTACGTTCTAACGTAAAATAATGTCATATTTTATATTAGAACGGGATTTTCCAGAAAGCCATCACTCTCATCTTTTCAGGAAGTCTTCATTTTTCCTGCCTTGCTATTAAAATAGAGGATTTTTCCCAGTCTGAAAATGTTTACCTGTGATAAAGTAGTTGAGGATTCAGAAATGAGAAGCAGACGGCTCTATGGGTGGCGGGGCGTTCTGGACTCTGATTGGACAGCGCCCTGGGGAGTGGGCGGGGCTTATCTGTCTGGTTTAACGCCTGGATGATGTGATGAAGCTGCAGCAGGAGGAGGAGGAGGAGAGGAGCAGCAGCAGAAGTTCTTGTTCTGCAGTTCGGTCGGGATGAGATGATGACCTCAGTGTAGCTGGAGGACCGGTTCCGGTTTGGTGGAAATGTCTCTCTGGGCGGTGAAATGGACACTTTGTCAAATGGACACTTTGTCTCCTCGGCTTGGTGACCAGGAGCGCCGCTGCACCTGACCTGGACTTTGGAGGCGGGTCCGGATCCGGGATGCTGCCGACAGGTAAGAGGACTCACCTGGGGAGGTAATTCACAGGAAATGACGCTTTTTCTGTGTTTGTTTTTATTTTTGTCATAATTTCCACCTCTGAATGATCAGCTTTTTAAACGCAAGGCTAAAATAAACCTTAAAAAAAGCAAAAAGTAAAAGAATATACCATAAAGATTAATATATGAGAGTTACACTTATAATAACTTAAATATTTAATGTTATTATTTTAGAGTTTTGTGTTAAACATGAATTTATTAGACTGTTTTATACAGCCATCAGTGGGCGGGGCTAACTTTATTAACCAATCAGATGTAAAGTTTTATTTCTGCATATTTAATGCATTAAAACAAGCTTTGAATATCTGCATATTATAAATATAGTTTAGCTCTATCTACTTATTAGATTGTGAGTTTTTGGTTTTAAATAATTTCTCCAGGGTCTCTGTGGTTAATCAGTGTTCATCAGCTGCACCTGTTGCATATTTTTGATTTTTTTCTCCCAGTTTGGTTCAGATCCGGATGAAAAGATGGTTCTTCAGCGTCAGACTGAACCCAAAGCGCGTAATAAACTCCTTGTTTTGCTGTGAAGAGAAGAAAAGTCAGACCGCAGGGAAGCGATAAAGTTTCACTGCACAGCAATCAGGTTTTAATGGTGTTTAACAAATTACTCTCTGCAGCTTTTCAGGGCACATTTGATTTGATTTAAAACTTCATTTTACTCAACGTTGTTCTGTTAATGTAAGAAACTTAAATTATTAATGCACGACTCAACTAGACAGATTTACATTGTGGTCAGATATTTAATCTGCTTTTTTTCCATTCAATGCATAAAATGTCATTTTTCTGCCTTTGTAGGTCAACAAGCATCAGGTGCTTTTTGTTTTAAAGCTGATCAATATCAGGAACATTTGCTTTGATGCATACAGGCTCATAAATCCTTTAATTTCTTCATTACCACTGTTTAGTTTATGAGTTTTAGTTAGTAAGTAAAGAAAACCAGAAATCTGTTCAGACGGAGCAAATCAAATTAAAACAAATACATTTAAATTAGCGTATTTTCAGCACTATAAGGCGAACCTAAAAACCTTCAATTTCCTCAAAAGCCAACTGTTAGAGATTTTTTGGTATTATCATTTTTATTTTTACTTTAGTTCATATTCAGTCTAATATTAATCAGTAGTTAATCAATATTCAGTCTAATGTTAATCAGTAATGACGTGAGGTGCTAAAACGTTTTGATTGCTGTGGTGAATATCTGTGTTCCTGAGAACTGATTGTTCCTCCAGAGTTCGCTCTCCTGATGACCTGTGTGTCAGATAGAGCTGCCATCT